>NW_011628051.1:13971-150164 GCF_000512975.1 Sesamum indicum | reverse complement strand
AAAAACAAAATCGAAAGGTACAAAAAAAAAGCCCCGGGGGGGGGGGGGGGTGTTATGAGAAGTCTCTTTCGCTTGCCAAGGACGATCATTTTTGCCCATGAAGCACGAGAAGGAGCACGTGAACGAGGTTAAGAGTCTTGAAGCAGAGATTCTCCAAGTTGTCAATCAACAAGGCGAGTTGAAAAAGGCGACTTCAGGAATTGTATTGCAAGGAAGAATCTATTAATTCATCACTTCAAGATGTTAAAGGGTACTTGACTAATTTTTTGGAGGATGTGGCATCCAAGAGAGAGAGTCTCAATACTTGAAAACACCCCTTATGTATATGAGAATAAGATTGAAGCTTTGGAGAAAATGGAAGTACTTCTCAAGGAGTCAAAGTGAGATTTAGAAAATTTCAATTTATTTGCTGAATTCTTAGGATTTAGTGTTTTTTCTTTTACTTTTTTATTTCCTTGTTTTCTTTTGATGTAGAATATTTTTGATGCAATAAAAGTCTTTCTTTCTCAAAATTCCCTTTGTTTTTCTTGATGTATTTTATTTCTTGCTTTTGTTGACGTGGATTATGAACAATCGCAATGCACATTGTACTAATCAGGACTCCAAAATGTTTTGGATTTGGAGACAAAACTGGCTAATCTCTGCATTGCCTTTCTCCCATTTGAAGATTGTTTTTTGTAAACACGGTTGTGAACACAACTTGGCTGTATTCCTCTTGGGCTGCTATTGGTGAAGCTCGTTTTTGTAATACAACCGTACTTTTGGGCCACCCAAAACGTGTTCTGCTCAATTTTTTTGAACATGGCCATGTTCTTAACATGCACACTACTGCTTAGCATGCAGAATATTGCTGGAAACCTGTTATTGTGAATGGAAATTACGTTGGATTTGAACTTGTACTACAAAAAAAAAAAAAAAACTTTAGTGTTTCTTAACTCTATCAGAACAAGGTCAACCAATAACCGCCTTTTTTGTTGAATTTTCTTTTGCGGATAAGAGGATGTATTGCATAAGACAACAATTTTTTTTCAAGGATATGACTAAACTTGAGCAAATACAACCAAGCTGCCCATGTACCCCGTGAAGGGATCAAGTCAAATGTAGTTAAAGACAAATTGAATTTTCCTTTTATTTAATTATAGGAGAGGTTTCGTGCACAATTTATTCTCATGTGAGTCAGGAGTAACATGAATATAGTTTAGATTCATGTGTTAAGGAGCATGGTTTTTATAGTAGTAATGCTTCAAGAATTGTTCGTTTATGGGACCGACTCGTAGGCCATATTTGTTGATACAAACTTGTTTCCTATTTGCTCAGTGGGGGTGATCAGTCATCTTATCGCTAGAACCAAATCTCCAACTTGAAATGGTTGATACCGCACTTTTTTGTTAAATGCCCTTGTCACGCGGGCTTGATAGCATTGGGGTCGTTATTAAGAGTCAAGTCTTCTCATCTAAGGTTTCTAATTCTTCCAACCTTAGACGAGCATTATCCTTGGTGGTTTTTTTCTTGTATTGCAATACCATGTAAATGTTTTTGACTTTTGAAGGCGAGCACAACTTCAATGTCATAGAATAAAGAGCATGGAGTAGCTTGAGTAGCAGCCACGTGTAGTCCGGTATGCATCAATGTATCACCAATCCTCTCATGTAGCCTCTCATTGACTTTGATATTATGTTATTCAGAAGGTTGCAAATGGTCTTATTGAATGCTTCCACCAAGCCATTCACTATTGCTTTGTATATCGAAGAATTATGCTGCTCGAAGCTGAACTGAATGCATAGTTTACCTATCAACTTATTGAAAAAAAGGTTTTCCATTTCGATGACGATGTACTCGAAACCCCATATGGAAAGATGATATTAACACATATGAAGTCTATTACAATCCCTTTTTTCACTTCTTTGAGTGGAATCGCTTCATCATCCTGGAGAAGAAATTGTTGGCTGAAAATATGTAGATTTGCGTAGGAGATGATTTAGGAGTACTAGGTCGTACGACATCAAGCTCCCATGCACTAAATGACTATGAAGCGACTATTGGTAGTATTGGCTTCAATTGTTGATGAATGAAGTTGGTGTTTAGTTGGCAAGATTTATCTTTCTTTACATACTCCAAGCATGACCATTGTGGGTTGATAGTAACTCATTATTTTTATCCTGAAATGGAGCTTTGGACCAAATTGATGTGCGCCACAAACTTTGGAGTGAGCTTCTGTCATGGCTTAGAGAATTTCCTCATCATTTAAGCAATGTTAGCAGGTTCCCTTGGAAGATTGCCGATAGAATACACCTTTGTATAGGATGAAATAGGATGATCTTCGTCGCACTAATGTTTTATTATGAGTATCATCTGACAAAGCTTTCATGAATATTCCATCAATGAGTTTCTTCAATCTTCTTCATCATTGGTAGCAATTTTACTGGGTTAGAGTTTTCGTTATCGGATATAACTAGTGAAGGAATCGTCTATTGGTTGCACATTGGGACATTTGTCATTTTGCCTTCGGATAGGAACAAGATAGTCGCTAGGTTGAGTAACACATCAGCCATCCTATTTTCTCTCATTAGGATGTGATTCAAGTCGTACTCTTAGAACATTTGACTAAGTGTGATATCTATTGAAAGAAATGTATCAAAAGTCTTTTTTGACTTCATGAACATTGAGAAATTGATTGATCATCAACTTTGAGTCACTGTACACTTCTATCTCTAGGATCCGCATCCCTAAAGTCATCTGAAGTATGATGATCAAGGCTTGGTACTTGGTGACATTGTTAGAATATAGTTCATTTAGCATGATGAAGTAGTTTAGCACTTGTCTTTCTGGTGAAATAAAGACGATGCCTACCTTACTCTGTTAGATCGTGCTGCCTCTTCAAAGAACATTGTCCATGCTGGGAAGATTTTGGCAGAAAACATATCCTTGTCAGGAAAGTCATCCGATATCTCCCATTTAGCGGACATAGGGTGATCGACTAAGAAGTTGGCAAGAGCTCGCTCTTTGAATGATTTTTGAGGCACATATTTTATCTTACATTGATTAAATGTGGTGGATTACTTTTCCATCTTTTGGAGAGTACATGTCTTGATATGACAAACTCTTCGAACTAATGTTTCAACTTCTTGATCGCGTAGATTAGCACCAAGCAGAACTTCTCAATAGGTGAGACTTTAATTCGTTTGTAGTCAGGATCCTACTTAAGTAATATAGTGCTTTTTCCTTTTCTTCTTCATGTTCTTGTTGCATGAGTGCGCGTATAGAACATTCCTGCATTGCTATTTACAGCATGAGTAGATTTACAGATGTTTGAACCCTTAAAACTAGAGAATTTAAAAGGTGCTTCTTTATATTTTCAAATGCATTTTGACATCCTTCATTCCCGTGGAAAGGTGCATCTTTCTTCATGAGGTGGTTGAAGGATTGACATCTTACGGCTAGATTATAAATCTCCTTATGAATGCAAGGTTGCTTTGAAGACTTATGTAGCTTCTTCAAGTGTCGACTACAATACCATAGTGACAAACAATGAAGTTGAGAAATTTTTGGATGTGGCATCGAAGGCAGATTTGAGCGGATTCATTTTTAGGTTACACTTTTTCAGACGATTAAATGCTACTTTAAGATTTTCCAAGTGCTCTTCTCTATTTTTGATTTTGATGAATAGTCATCAATGTAGCACTCTACCTTCTTGTATAGCATGTGGTCAAAGATGTTTTGTATAGCCCCTTGGTAGGCGGCACCCACATTATTAAATTCGAGGGGCATCACTTTGTTGCAATAACTTCCATTGAGAGTGCAAAATGCCATATATTCTTCATCTAGGGGTGACATTCTGGTTTGGTTGTACCCAGAGGATCCAGCCATGAAAGGAAATACTTCATGCCCGGTAGTTGCATCAACCATGAGTTTGATGATAGGAAATGAAAAGTCATCTTTTGGATTGGTTTTTTCAAGTATTGAAAGTCAATAAAAATACAAATTTTACCATTCTTTTTAACAGGCACGATGCTAGAAATCCATGTTGGGCACTTAACTTCTCTGATTAATCCAGCATTGATGAGATTGTTTGCTTCTGTTGTAATGCGAGGAATAAAGTCTGGACAAAGAACCTTTGCGACTACTTCATAGGGCACATTCCATGTTTTATGCTAAGGTGGTGAACAACGAATTTTGGGTTTAAACTTGGCATCTCCTTGTATGTCCATATGAGGGGAAATGACACTTTTTATCCCATAACTTTGGGCTTTTCAGTATTGGTTCCGCTGGTTACAAAATTCTCACTTTTAGTCCTGTAACTTTAAACAAATGGCACACTTGGTCCCGTGACAGCTTTTTGTTAGATATTTAATGAAAAATGATTAAAGGCAATTTTCGTCCTCTAACTTCAGGCTATTCTCGTTTTAGTCCCCTAAATTACTAGGGTTCTATTTGATCTCGTAAAACTGAAAAAATCTTAATTTTGGTACAAATTTGATCGGAAAGTTGAGTCACTCGCTGGAAAAAGTCACATGCCAGGCAATCGTTCACCAGACTTATGGAAGACAATCGCATGCTACCTTGAAATATTATATCAAAGCCTTGCGGTTATAGAGTTTAGTTGTGGTAGAAGCTTTGTTCTTGCTGTAGATTTTCTATGTTGTGTGTCCTAACTTGTGTGAGGTGAAGGCCGATTTTTATAGACGTGAGTAGGGTTTAGGTAGTTTGGTCCACTTCTATTGGACTTAAATACCATGAATGTTGACATGGATTAGTCTCTTGATAAACTGTATTTGCATATTTTTTGGCCTAGTTTAAATCAATTCAAAATAAAAAAGAATAAATTTGTACTTACTTTAGATTGACCCGTAAAAATACATAGGACCAAAATTTAATATGTACTTATAAGATTTATAACTTTGAAAATGTTAAAAACTCAAATATATTAAGAACTTTTATTTTGAAACTCAACTTTTAGCCAATTATTTAGAGTTTAATTGGTAACTTAGTCCAAACTGTTTTGGTATATCAATAATGAAATCATTTAAAATTCTTTCTTTTAATCCTCGAATCAAAGTGAAAGTATTACAGTAATTTTACTTTTTATATTGACAGATGCTTTCCTAGAGACTTTTTATTTTAATGATTAATCATAACTAATTGTTTTTACCTTCTTAATTAATCTATTAGTGTCTAAATTACCCCACTTTTTCTTTCTTCCCTCTTCTTTCCTTTTGTTTTTTGTTCTTTTGTTCTTCTAAAATTTATGATAGGGACTAGACTTCGTTTTTTATTGTTGTTAGGTGTAAACCATCTCCAATCTATGTCCAACCCGTCTCACAATCTGAAAATCAACTCCCACTCCTTTAATAAGCATTGCTTTTGTCCAAATTCCCACACCACATATCTGTTTCATAAAATGTGAATTAATTAGTGAAAGAAAGTTTAACTGCAATTAAGAATACCACCACAAAGATCACCAAATTCCCATCTGTCCAACCGCAGAAAATCAAGAATGCCCATAACCCTAGTTGGCTGATGAACGAGTCTACAGAACAAACACGACACCAATAACAGTTACATTTTGCTGCATGCATAGCCATCTTAGGTAAATATCACAACCTTGAATTGTGGTACGTAAATATATAATTAATGCATCCTAATTATGATCCATGAAAATTTCAACCTTAGCCTCACCAAACAGAAACCCACATGTCTAGCAAATGCAATGGACGTCGCCCTAAACGGACTTTTCTTTGTCCTTTTTCTTTATTCCTTCATTGCTTGCTTGCAGTAGCAATTTTCACGCCACTGCATCTCACTCAATACTGTTAGGTGAATCGAACCTATCCAGAAATCTTAGTAATATTAATGTTTGAATTAAGACAGCAGCTCGCTAGCATATGATATCAGCTTTTGCAGCTTTCTTGGATATGATGGGCCCTTGGGAAAAATGAAACCCATGCTCCTATTTTTGTAGACGAGTGGGTTCCATGGCTCGTAGGCTGTAATATTTAGATATGCTTGAATCTACAATTGGTGTTAGAATTAAAGACATAAGTTTAAATATCATTAGCTAGAGGAGAAAGAGTAAATATATATATATATAGCCATTATTGGATTTGTGGATCTGCAAGCACTGGTGTCATTCATCTCTTGTCATGATGTTTTGATCAGGATTTTAAATTTAAATTAATGTAATGTAATTAATTCCATTTTATGCTGCAAAGTAAATTGAATTGAGCTAATTATAATCATATATTGGTTCGAGTAATTTATTAGACGTTGACTAACAAAATTATCTAAATACATCAGAATAAATATAGTGCTTTTAAATTTTAACCATACTTTTTTGATACAATTGGAAAGTAATAATAAATTTTGAAGTTGTCGTTGAAGATATTTATTATGTCAGTGACATATGTATATAAATTGACAAGATACGGACAATATATGAATACGATGACAATTTTAAACAAAATTTTTGTATCATGAATAATTATTAGCACCGGCTTTTATACAAATATTGTGACTACTAAAATCTTAAGGATTATTATGATGATAAAATATTTTTTTTTCATCACTTAATAATTAATGTCAAATGTATAGTGTATCATGAGAACCACGCCATATGTAATGGACTAAAGAAAGACATAAATTATAGATTATTTGCTGGGGAGGCCTTGAACTTGTCATAAATTTTCATATAGTATGTACAACAAGCATGGTGAAGTGACTCATAAATCTGAAATATTGAGGTTGTCAAAGGAGAGACACAATTCTTAAACTACATCATTTGAAGTCTGAAACGGCTTTCTAGCCGCAAATATGTATGAGACACGAAATTCCACCATCCAACTTAATTTGAATTTATGTTTTTGTTGCCCTATAAAATAAATAAAATTTTAAGGTCTTTTTCGGTGGGAGTTGGCAAAATTAAAATAATGGGATTTTGTCCAAATGGTATAAGGTGGAGGCACAACTATTATAATTCTTAATTGTTTATTCATTGATTTTTGTTAGTCACTTGTTAACCAATTATATTTTTTCTAATGTAATTATTCAATGACTATTTACCTAAGAGAGAGAGAGAGTCTGCCGAAACCAACAACCTAAGCAATAGTTGGATATGGAAAAGTTTGAATTTAAGGGAAAGAATTCAAATGATTTCGTATTAGAAGGATTCTATCAATATTTTGCAAAACACAATTCAAAATTGAAGTTAAACAAATTATTATTATTTTTTTAATATGAAACTATCTAAATAAATCGAAATGATTTGTTATTAGAATTTGAAATTCTTAAATACATACCTTCAAATTCATCAATTCGGACAATTTCAAAGATATGTTATATATGGATTGTATAATTGTTGTAATAATCATTATTATTTTAGAAATTAGAGTCCTAAAACCTCATTTTCTCTTATATTAATTTTATGTTGAATTCTATTAATTAATTTTTTTAAATTTCATTAATGGCATATATTTAGTTTATTATTGATATTAATGGAATACAAACCTATGTACTTTGTTTGGAAAAAAATAAAGAAGATATTCGTGGAAAACGGTTTTGCAATATTGGGCAGATTGGAAGTATTCCACCAAATCATATTAATGCTGATCAATTACATCACGGATATAATTATGCACCAAATTGTGGCGGCCAAACTCATCTTTCTCATAAATATTAAATAAAAAACACTAGAAATTAAATAAAAATTGCAATTTTGGTTTGGTCAAGATATATAATTGCATTTACAATTGGACGTTGTTTGGCACTTACTTTTATGGTGGAACCCAAACTTAATATGATCGTTCATTATTTAGTGGTCCAAAAACATGAAAACCAATAATTCAATGCGCACCAAACATGTATCCTATACTAGAATCCTTTGAAAATGATGTAACAATACCCTTTAATTTGCATGCCAATTTAGAGCATCCCCTGTAGATATTTTTCTCAACAATGGAATATATATGGTTTGCACATGCACCTAAGCTTAGGCTTTCTCATAGGGTAGAAATGTGCAATTAATATTAGTTATCAATTCCCAAAACAATTAAACTTTTTTTTTTATAACATTGTGGGTACAAATTTTTAATGCTATTACCCCAATTATGTACATAGGATTATAGGAAAAAAGAAGGGTTTATACATTTATTTTTGTTTGCATTGAGAATTTCTAAATATACGTGTGTGTGTATATATATATATGTCTATATTATGATTTTAGTTTCTATATTTGGCCATTTTATTCAGTTTTCGTCCTTAAAATATTAGGTTTGATAATATTGGTTCCTCAACTAACATTTTTTTAATATTTTTGGTCCCTACCGTTACTTCTGACACTAAAATTGACGGATACAGCATTGGAGGAAAAAAAGCTTGAAGCTTGGCTACTTCGTTATATTAGGTAAAAACAACGACTTTCACAATTCTTTTTCAAGCTCGAAGGTTTAGTTGAGAAAGAATTCCGGGAAAAAGATGAGTTCAAGCTATAACACCAATTTTTCTTCTCATTGTCAAAACTCCTCAAATCCTCAATGTCCATTCTTTTGCAATTGCGAATTTAAGCTTCCATTATTACATCATAGACTCCTCGCAATCCAATTAGAAGATACCATGTTTGCCCAAATTATGGTGTAAGTTTTTCAAAATTTCTTGCTTATTATGTTTCGAGATCTAGTGTCAGTTTTTTAAAATTTCTATGGGAAAAGTATTATTTTAATCCGTTAAATATGCTTAATTTTAATTTTATTCCGCCAACTATGTCCATTTTTGTTTAGGTCCAGTAACTTACAAAATTGCTTACTTTTTGTCCTCTGACAGATTTTCGAACAATTTTACCCCTATGAGTGCATATGGACTAAAACTGCCTTTCAAAAGTTGCATAGGGGTAAAATTGTCCGAAAATCTGCCAGAGGACTAAAAGTATGCAATTTTATAAGTTACTGAATCTAAACAAAAATGGACATAGTTATCGGACTAAAATTAAAATTAAACAAACTTAGCGGACTAAAATAATACTTTTCCCAATTTCTAGCTTATTATATTTTGGTGTAGTCTTATTATGGATAAGCATGGTAACTTGTACACAGACTGTGAAGAGTCCATGATTAACAATGTAAGCTTAAATTCACAATTAACTGCAGAAGAATGGAGGCTGATGATTTGAGGAGTTTCGAGAATAAGAATAAAAATTGGTGTTATAGCTTGAACTCATTTTTTTCCCCAACTTGAAAAAAAAAAATGATGGAAGTTAATGCTTTTACCTGATATGATTATACAACCAAGCTCCAAGGTGGGAAAAGGAAAGTTTTTTTACTCCAAAGTTGCATCCCTCAATTTTAAATGTAAAGAGTATTGGCCAGGACTAAAAGTGTTATAAAGTATCAATTTAGGGACCAATGCAATCAAGCCCGCTAGTTTGAGGATCAATATTGAATAGGTGGTGAAGTATAAAGACTAAAACCGTAGTTCTTCCTAAATTTGATGATATGGCACCTGTCCTACATTGGCTGCAAAATAAAACGAGCTGAGTGGTTTGTAAGATTTAAGTTCTCCTCTCCCTAACAAGACTTCTTTTCAAGACAAAACTATCATACTGATATATATGAAGTCAGAGCAGACAATATCTTGCGCAATGAAGCATTGATCTTATCGCATGTCATATCATTTGACACCATATGTGAGAACAAGGCAATGTGTCGGTCTCAATCCCCCTTTGGGGAACTAATGATTTAGGCACGCGTTCTCCCTAACGATACGCATTTGTAGCGGAAAATCTTAAAACTCATACATATGAAATTAGAATAGATAAAATCTCACGCAATGGGACACCGATCATGTTGCACGCTATCAAAATTATACTTAAAAAATAGTATGGGTGATAAAAAAATCTTAATGATAATTTTAATATTCTCATTAATTATATATATATATATATTAAGTGATAGGAATTTTTATATTGTCAAAATGTCGACTGTACTAATTTTAAAGTAATAATTATTTTGTAAAAACTGTTATTAACAAAAATTAGCTAGTGACAAAAAAAAAAACTTGTGAACAAAATTATCACAAGAAAATAATTATGGACATATATATATACTAATAGACTAGATACGACAAACAATTGTTGCCACTATATTTATATTATTGCTATTAATTATAAGTGTGTTATTAATAATTTATAATAGTAATTATACTTTTTGTCACTAATAAGTATATTGTAGCTGAATTAAAATGCATTTACTTAATATATAATTTTATTAAGATCGCCCTCGGATATTTGTCACCAATTCTTTTCTTTCTTTTATTGTAGTGTTATGTATTGACCCAATTCACAGAGATGTGCTTGTCGGGCTTATTAGAGCCTTACTGTGCTAAAAAATTATTGACAAAGATATGGGCCAATCTAAACAAAGATAAGTGGCCCAACCCAAATAAAATTAATAAGAAACTGCAGGAATTAAAAAAGAAAACTACATTTAAACTTTCATTTCCATCTGTCAATCAAAATAAATAAATAAAGCTTGTGATAAGAGAATAGAAAAATGGAACATCATAAAAAATTAGTTTATAGTTCTAGGTTTTGTTTGGTTCGTGTGATATGATTAGTTATGATGGGATTTGATATGATTAGTTATGATGTATTGTATGTATAATATTTTTTGTGATAATAAAATACAGTATTTGATTGAATATATCAAAATAAATATGATTGAATGTAAAAAGATCATTATAGGTATTATTTTTTAAGTTATTTATATTTTATCATTGCAGCTCCTGAATAATTATAAAAGATAAGTATCTCAATATTTATTAAAATATAATTTTCAAAATAAGAATTCTTGTAGAACAATTCTATTTTTCTTTACATTCATATGAAGCAAAAGTTCAAAATAGAAATCTATACTATTATAAAAAAAAAAAAATTTATCGTACCAATTTTTGAATACCTAAATTTATTGGACAAAATACATAAAACCCCCCTGTGTTTTAAAAAGTCTGCAAAATAAACCCTCTGTTATGAGAATAGGCTAAAAGCCCCTCTGTGTTTTGTAAAACTCAACTCAATCGCCCCCTCTCCGTTAAATCTAACTAATGGTGTTAATTTTTTAAAAAATGACCGTTATACCCTTACTTATCATATATTATTTCTTATATTAATGATCGTTGAATTTTTTTTATCAAATACTGATCATTAGATCTAATCAATTAATCTCAATCGTTAGATTTTAAAAAAATAAAAGGTCTAGATTCAACAAATTATTTAACTTATATTATATATAAATAATTTAAAATTTTAAAAATATATTATTATTATATATTTAAAAACAAAAACTAACTACTCACCCTACCCCCATCGCCCCCCACCCCCACCCCCCCAAATTCTCGTCGCCTGCGACGATTATTTATTAAAATCGTCGTATCTTAGTAAATTTTTTACCAAATTGAGTGAGACTGGTCTCCTTAGAACCGTCTTGAAGAGATGAGTCTAATGGTGGTAGTTTGAGATCGAGATTCAACCGAATGGAGATGAATCGACGGAAAACATTTCGGAGGTCGTGACTTAAGCCCACTTTCTATGATTGACGAAAACTCAAATTGAAGGTATGTAAATGTTCGTCTTGAAGAGAGGATCCGAATGGTACCATTGGCCATTGAAAATTCGTCTGGACGGCGCCGGAAACTTAGGCGAAAAAGGGGCGAAAATCCCAATTTTTTCTTTTTTCTTTAATTTTTTAATTAATCTTAATTATTTTAATTAAAATATGTTTTAGTTAATTAAGAATATTTTAAATAATTATAATAATTAAATATTTTGCCTAATTAATAATAATTATTGTAATTAAATATATATTTTAATTAATTAAAATAATAGTTAGATTTAATAATTAACAATTATAAAATTATTTGAATTTAAATATAATTTAATTTAATATTTCAATTTAAATTTAATATGACAAAATTGAATTTATTTTTTAAAGTAAGAAATGATAAAAGGGACACACAAAACAGGCTAAAAAGCCCTTTATATGTTATATAGACCCATAGAGGGGTATTTTAGTCCAAAATATCATTAAATATGAACCTAAAGTGCAGAAAATGACTACCAAACGCAGTAGACGCGCGTCTTCTCCACTTCCCGTTAGTTACTAACAGAATAGAGGTTTTTTGCTGACTAAAGCAAAACAGGAGGGGGTTTTAGCCTATTCTGAAAACAGGAGGGTGTTTTTTACATACTTTCTAAAACACAGGAGGGTTTTATGCATTTTGTCCTAAATTTATCCTTGATTTCATTTTTTTTCTTTAGAAATTTTCTATCAGTTTAGTAATTTCAATATTTTTTAATAATCTCACAATTATATTTTTTTTCTCTTAACTACCCACTACTCTGCATTTCTCTGTCATCTTACTTCTCCACATTTATTATAACTTAATTTTTTCATAAATTTCTTTTTTGTTATCACCTCACCAAAGATCTTTTCATATGCTCGCAAAAATCGTGTGCGATGATAACTGATTAAATTTTAAAAAAAAGAGAGAGAAGAAAGTTTTAATTTTTTCAAAAAGTATGGAAAAAAATTCTAGTTTTTAAAATTTAATAATTAGTCAAAACTGAAGTATTTTTCAAAAGTCCCAATACAAGAATAAAATTAAACGGCGCTAATGGTAAAAAAAAAATGGGAGGTACAAAAAATTATAAATCAAGAATTACTTTTTTCTTGATTTATTTTGAACTTCCTTTGTTTGATCCGTTCACACAAAACTGAAATGTAGAAGCCCCCTAAAGTTGCGTCCACACCATACCGAAATTTAGGAGCCCTTAACTCAATTTTCTACAAAAGAATTGAGAAAAAAAGACACACCAAGTGTGCTTATGGAGAATGGCGGTCGAGTTGGAGAAATTAGGTGAGAAAATTATTTTGTGTATTTGTTATGTATTCATTAGTTATTCCAAATAACAAATATACATATATATACCTTGAATGGATGTATTAGCATGTCTCTAGGTTCATTTTATCATCCATAAGGTAATAAAATTATTTATTCCAAATAAAGAATAACTAATATGGCACTTTCCAAATGTGAATTTGTTAGTCAATAATTTCCTTTTCTTAGAATTTCCACCAACTTAATTATGGACTTGTATTAGCTGATCTTATTAAATAAAATACAAGGCCCTATAATTTTAATTAAATTCTATTAAATTAAAGCCCACTTAACTAAGTCCATCATACATTTAATCCAATTACATATACGAGCCCAATAAGCCTTTATTAATTAATAAGTCCAACTTATTAAATAATAAGGACAAACTCAATATAAATTAACCCTATTAATTTATTCTTAGGCTCCTCCATCCAATGGATCCATCTCATTTACAAGTAATTAATTACTAGGTGATTTGTGTGTGACTCTTTAGGTTCACCTTTCAGCTAGACTTGGGCTAATGTCAAATACTATTATTAATCAAATCTAATTTAATTAATAATTTCCGATCAACCTTTGATAAAAAAAAATCCGTCACCATGGGTGGTCGTCTAGCAACAATCCATGACACTAGAGAGTAGACGAATATTCTTGTGAACTTTTAGGCTCTCAAGTCCATACGAGTATAGTCCTTCCATCTACCGTCTTCTGGCCTTAGTCTAGGGCATGAAATTGAGTGTCGGTTCTCATCTTGGACTAGGGGTCTATGCTTAATACTTGAGATTGTGTTAAGCTAAGTTTGTCGACATAGGAACCTCTTTTTCCTATTCGATCAACGACAGTAGCCACAGTTTCATAGAGCATTAACACATCTCCAAGTGCATAGGAGATACCTATGTCATATACTAACAGAGGATGTATTCTCTTCTTGGATCTCACCGTCCTCGCTTCATGCTTAGACTGCATTGGATAAGGATTATGATGATTGTGTTTGTGATACAGTCACTTCTCGCACAGACTAAGGATACAGTCATCGTATAAACTCAACTGTCGTGATTCCTCAAGTTTGAGGACTACTTTGAGTCATATCAACCAAGCCTTCAAGGCTTCCATAAGAAAATGTTCGCGAGTTAGTTCAGTCTATTCAACAGCTAGCCAATCGACTCACTAAAATCGCATAGACGTCCCACGTTTGTCGCCAATGAAATACGACACTCATCAAATGATTGCGACTCATAATGCAAGTCTCAGTAGGACTATCGATGCTTGTCTCGAAGTCCTCGACTTGGAACATTTCAGATCCGATCCTTAGTAGTTGATTTAATGACAGCCATCTAATGCGCAATTCAGCTATTGCACGGTTGTTAAAGTGGTCTTTAGGTATCTGTTGTGATGTTAAAGCAATCTTGATGTAATTTGGTAAACACAACAGATACCTGTGCCGAAGATGAATACTTACCATACTTGTTGGGACAACATTGCAGGAATAAGATTGCTTGAATGGTTCTCAAAATCGCCAATCTAATTGACTTTTAGTTACCCATTCCAACAATCTCCCATTTAACCTTAAAGCCAATTACTCATACTTTCAGATTAATCTGAGTATGAGCAATCTGCGATACCAGTTAGGTCTTATGGGTCTACTTTCATTTCTTCCGATATCCTGCGGTCCAACTGCACGTTAGATCTTCTTATAATCACTCCAAGCAGATGATTGTGTCTAAGATTTTTTTTTGGACCTGTGATTAGATCTCGGGCCCTTTACCTTGTGCTATAGCCCAATTGTCATCCTACAAGGTAATTACTTGCACGGCTATGCTAGGTATCACACCCAATAATTATGCATTATTTTTCGGTCCTAACCGTTTTCCAACAAAACTTTTAATTTCCACATGTGGTATTCCACTTGGAACCTTTTCATTATTACAATATTATCATAAATCACAAATGTCATTTATTTTGAGATTAAATATTATTTATATGATCCTAGAAGATACTATCGCTATAGCCATCCAGAATGAACTCTTCATTAATGTGCGTCGAGGGGTTCTTCTTCAATCCTTATTCAAGTATTAAAGATAGACCTTGAATAGTTGTCTGTTGTCTCATCGGTGCATACTCGGTATCCGTTGTTATGCTAAAAAAGCATGAGCAACATCGAGTTCAGTGCACCGAACAACATTCAATACTATTATTAATTAAATTTAATTAATTAATAATTCTCGATCAACTATTGATCAAGAAGCCTATCACCATGGGTGACCGTCTAGCAACAGTCCATGACACTAGAGAGTAGGCAAATATTCACGTAAACTTTTAGGCTCTCGAGTCCATACGGGTATTGTCCTTTCATCTACCGTCTCCCGGTCTTAGTCTATACTCAATACTTGAGATCGCATTACGCTAATTTTATCAACATAAGAACCTCTTTTTCTTATTCGATCAACGACTGTGGCCACAGTTTGATAGAGCGTTAACGCATCCCCAAGTGCATAGGAGATACCTCCCTCATATACTGACAGGGACGGATCCTCTTTCTGGAACTCACTGTCCTCGCTTCATGCTCCGACTGCACTGGATAAGAATTATGATGATCGTGTCTGTGACACAATCACCTCTCGCACAGACCCAAGATATAGTCATTTTATGCACATAACTGTCGTGATTCCTCAAGTTTGAGGACTACTCCCGTACTATCGGAGTCAGGAATTCGATCATATCAACCAAGCCTTCAAGGCTTACATATGATGATCCCCGCGAGTCAGTTCAGTCAATTTGACACCTAGTCAATCGACCCACTAGACGTCCCATGTTTGTCGCTGATGAAACAGAACACTAATCAAATGAATGCGAATTTTAATGCTAGTCTCAGTAAGACTCTCGAGGCTCAGTCTCGAGGTCCTCGAATTGGAACATTTCAGACCTAATCTTTCGCAGTTGATTTCATGACCGCCATCCAATGCGCAGTCCAACTATTACACAGTTGTTAAAGTGGTCTGTGGGTATCTGTTGTGATGTCAAAGCAATACTTGACGTAATTTGGGAAGCACAATAGAGACATGTGCTGAAGACGAATATTTACCATATTCATCGGGATAACATTGCTTAAATAAAGATTGCTTGAATGGTCCTCAAAACTTCCAATCTAATTGGCTTTCGGTCAGCCATTCCAATAGTCATTGTACCGAATTTAGGAACAACTATTTTAGCCGTTGAATTATAGCCGTTGTACTTTATTTGAAATGGTCTTAGTAATGCAATATTAATAAAACACCAAAATCATTCTAACTTGTACCGGATTATGGAACAGTAATTGTAATACATTCCATTTTCTGTAAAACTCATAGTTAGGAATGGTGTTTTGCATAATTTCTTATGTACGTACTCAAACCGTTCCAAATTGTACCTCATTTTGGAATACTTTTATTAACTATCATATTTTGGACACTTAATATCACACATATAGGAACGATCATTGCAAGTCCATCCCTAATTCTACTAATGTGTTCAAAATAGAGTTCCAACTATTTAGCGTTAATATGTTGGAACAGTCTTTGCAACAGAATTTGTAACTATCTGTTTGAAACACATGTTGGAACGATTTGATCGTTCAAATAATATAACTCATAAAGAATGGGGATCATGAGGTCATCCACCAAGTTCCGTTCCTAATGTGATTTGGAATGGATGTCTGAGTTGTGCCAAATTTCGTCTTTTTGTATTATCGTTATTTTTAATAATGCGAATGAAATATATGATCATGCATGAGAAACAATTTATCCTCATTCTTACGAGAATGTGACCTATAAATAAGAGCCAAAACCTCATATACAAATGTGAAGAGTGATCTTTTCCGCTCATTTAATTGATTCAATCCAGTGAAATAATTAGAAAACAAATGAAGTTTCAATTAATGATATAAAAATATAAATGAGTATAAAAATTAATGCGGTGATTTTAAGATTTAGAGAATATCCCATAAGTTTCTGCATAACATTTTTTTATATTCAATAAAAAGACCATATTTCATTAAGCATAAGCCAAAGCATCCTGGCACATACAAAAGCGTCAATCTAAAACTTCATGAAACAAACTAGGACATAAAATACAAATTTTAGATTCAAGGGAAGTGTCCCCACTATTGTCTGTAAGTTGTAAGAAACTGACATGCAAATGTAACAACGTGAAGGGGATCTTGCAAACTCTCATGAACAAGCTGATTCCTTTTCCACCAGATATATAGCTGAGACAACAAAGAACAACACATAGTTTTCCTTTGGAAACGACCGTTTGAAGGTGCCTCACCCACTCTTGTATCCCTACTACGTTACATGAAATTGCCGACCAAAGAATATTGGATGGTAGCCATATTCGGTGAGGAAAGGGGCAATCCCTATGTGCATGCAGGGTTGTCTGCTCCAGTGCAAGGCATCGTTCGCACTCCGATGATCCCCTTGATAGCATCCTATAATATTAGTCATAGTGGGAAGGATAACTGGACAAGCACGCCATGCAAACATCTTCATCTTGGGAGGGACCGAAGCCTTCCAAACAAAGCTCCATCCCCCCGATTGCACAGCAGTAGAAGCACACGCACCCCCTTCACCAATCCTGACAAACAAGAGTACCCACTTGTAGTCTCATATCTACCAGACCTAGAATAGTGTTAGACCCACAAATCTACCTCACCAGCCCGTCAAGAGGAATACTCGGGATATGCTCAACATCTTCAGCCTAAAAAACCTTTCTTTCTCTTCATGAAATTATCTACGTTCAAAATTTTTGTTTACGTTGTAAAATGAAAACCTATTCAATTCGATCGATGAATATGAAATAGAATGTAAAATATTATTAATAGTTTGTGAATGGATTTGTTAGGAAATGGATCGGGTTAAGATGGACAAAAGCTGGAATATGAAGGCGATAAAAGACACACGAATTTGTTAACCCAGTTTGGATATAAATCCTACTTCTGGGGGCGATACCAAGCCAGGAGAAAACACTCAAAGAGGAGGAAAATTGAGGAGTACAACACATACACACTTGTATGCAAGTCTTCACCACACGTGAAAGACAACACTCACCCTTGTCTCAACTCTTTCTTTTCTCTCTACTCTACTCTACTCTACTCTACTCTATGAAACAATGCTAATAAGAGTAGTATTTATAGCCATGACTTATCCTTTTCCAACTCAACTTGGGATTTCTAAGTTGAATCGGGTTATCCTTCTCTAACTCAACTTGGGATTTCTAAGTTGAATCGGGTTATCCTTCTCTAACTCAACTTGGGATTTCTAAGTTGAATCGGGTCATCCTTGACTTCTTCAAATCAATCTTCACAACTTAACACAATAGGTTTCTCGATCTGAAAATTCCTAAACCCAACCATGCCCACCCTTAAATACTAGGCAACCGCCTTGGTCAGCATGTCCGCAGGGTTCTTTTCTCCTTGGATCTTCTCCAGCTGCAGTGCCTTCTTCTCCAGAAGTTGTCGGATGAAATGGTACTTGATCTCGATGTGCTTTGTCCGCGAATGGGTCGCAGGATTCTTTGCCAGATGGATCGCACTCTGGCTATCGCTATGAAGAATCACATCTGCCTGAGGTTTTCCAAATTCACCCAAGAAGTGTTGCAGCCAAATGAGCTCCTTAGCCGCCTCAGTAACTGCCACGTACTCAGCTTCCGTCGTGGACAGTGTGACAACCTTCTGCAGCTTTGAGACCCAGGATACGGCTGTACCACCATATGTGAACACCTACCCTGTAGTGCTCCTCTTTTTTTCATAGTCACTTCCTGCAAAATCAGCGTCAACAAACCTAAACAAGGTAAGCTTGCCCTTGCCAAACACCAATGCTCGGTCCTTAGTACCCCTTAGGTACCTAAGAATCCATTTCACAGCTTCCCAGTGCATCACTCCTGGATTGCTCATAAAACGGCTAACTACTCCCACTACATGTGCTATATCCGGTCGAGTACAGATCATAGCATACATCAGGCTCCCAATTGCTGAGGCATACGGTGTGACTCTCATCTTTGCACGTTCGGAGTCAGTTTGGGGCGAATCACTATTGGATAGTTTGAGCTGATTTCCTAATGGCATTCTAACCGGTTTCGCATTTTCCACCTTGAATCTGCATAATACCTTCTCAATATAATCAGATTGAGATAACCATAATTTACCAGTACCTTTGTCCCTTGTGATTTTCATGCCCAATATCTGCCTTGCTTCGCCAAGATCTTTCATGTCAAACTTCCTCGACAACTGATCCTTGAGCCTATTGATCTCCTTGACATTTGATCCTGCTATCAACATGTCATCAACATACAGGAGTAGAATGATAAAAAACTCATCAAACCTCTTCACGTAGCAGCAATGATCAGCGTTGCATCTAGAGAAACCTATCTCTAGCATGAAGTTGTCAAACTTTATGTACCACTGCCGCGGAGCCTGTTTCAATCCATACAGGCTTTTCTTCAGGCGACACACCTGCTGATCATCTCCATTATACCCCTCTGGTTGTACCATGTATATCTCCTCCTCAAGATCCCCGTGTAGGAAGGTTGTCTTCACATCCATCTATTGTAACTCCAAGTTCTCTGCCGCTACCATGCTCAACACAAGACGAATAGTAGTTAACTTGACAACAGGTGTAAAAACATCAGTAAAGTCAATACCGTATCATTGTTGGAATCCCTTTACTATGAGTCTTGCCTTGTACCGCTTCTTCCCGTCTGATTCTTCCTTAATCCGATAGACCCATCTGTTCTGTAGGGACTTCTTTCCTTTTGGGAGCTGACACAATTCCCATGTGTCGTTTTTCTTCAACGAGTTCATCTCGTCGTTCATCGCAAGCTCCCACTTGCTCTTGTGGGCATCGTTGACTGCCTTTGCGTAACATTCGGGTTCCCCACAATCAGAGAAAAGCAAGTAATAAAGAGAGGGGGAGTACCTATCTGGGGCCCTTCTCAGCCTCGGTTCTCGACCTGGTGCCAAGGGTGTGCTGCTTTTAGCAATCGGTTCCTCCGATGCTGGTTCTGGCTCTATCTCCATCTGTCTGAACTTCCACTGAATCTGTATCTGCTGGTCTCATGATCCCAGAATTTGAAATGTCGAGATCAACAAATTCCCTTTCCTTCTTGTCATCGTCCGGGCTTACCTTCCTGTCGTTGTACATTACATCCTCATTGAATATAACATTCCTGCTACGAATTATTTTCCGGTTTTGATCATCCCAGAATCTATACCCAAATTCGTCAGTCCCATACCCAATGAATGTACATTTAATCGACTTAGCATCCAGCTTAGTCCGATCATCGTTCAAAATATAGGCTGAACAACCAAAAGTACGTAAGAAAGAAAGATCCACTTTCTTACCACTCCATACCTCTTCTGGTATCCTGTTGTTCAACGAGACAGAAGGCCTTTGATTGATCAAGAAAGCAGCCGTGTTGACTGCATCTGCCGAAAACATCTTTGGCAGTCCGCTTTTCAATCGCATGCATCTCGCACGCTCATTCAGTGTTCTGTTCATCCTCTCAGCAACGCCATTTTGCTGAGGTGTCCCCGGGATTGTTTTCTGCATTCGGATTCCATGGTCGGCGCAGTAATTCTTGATACCTTCACTGCTGTACTCGCCACCGTTATCCGATCTGAGACATTTCACTTGTAGACCTGTCTCATTTTCCACTAGTGCCCTCCATCTCCTGAATGTATCAAAGGCATCAGATTTTCTTTTTAAGAAATACACCCATACCTTTCTAGTGGAGTCATCGATGAATGTCATGTAGTACGTTGATCCACCAAGAGATGACACTGGTGCTGGCCCCCACAAATCGGTGTGAACAAACTCCAACTTTTCTTTCCTTGGAGTTCTTCCTGTGGTCAAGAAACTCACCCGCTTCTGCTTTCCGAACACGCAGTGTTCACAATGACCCACCTCTATCGATTTTAACTCGGGCAATCGTCCTTACGACTTCAGTACGTTCATTCTTTTCTCGCTCATGTGGCCCAAGCGATTGTGCCACAGGTTAGCCTGTGATACAGTTCCTACAAAGGGGATGTTTGAACTGGATCCTCCCGTCATGTAATTGCTCTCCGACTGATCTTCCACTTCGCGTCTCCGAACGTCGTGTGAAATCCATCACTGTCCAGCTGTCCGACTGAGATCAAGTTCCTCTTCAGTCCTGGTATGTGTCTCACAAAATGTAGGGTCCAGCATGACCCATTCGTTGATTTGATCCGCACATCTCCCTTTCCTACAATCTTGAGGGGTTTGTTATCTGCAAGATAAACTAAGTCAAAATCACCTGAGGTGAGTGGCTCCATGATGTCTTTGTTGCTGCATGAGTGGAATGAGGCCCCTGAATCCACAACCCAATCATCGGAAGAACTGCTCACACTCAACAAGAGTGCATCCGTGATCTCTTCCGTCGCGGCATTCGCTGTCCGACCCTCCCTTTCCTTCTTTGGCGCCCGACATTCGCTTTTCATGTGTCCGGGCTTCTCGCAATTCCAGCACACCATCTCCTTCTTGCCCTTGTTCTTCCCCCTGGACCTTGACCTTCCACGGTATTTACCCCGTGTGTCAGGTCTCCCTCTGGACTCTGTATGTAGTGCAGAGCCAGATGATCCACCCGTTTGCTTTCTACGGGTTTCCTCGTTCAACATCATGTCCCTGATGTTGTCAAACTTCATCTTCTCCTTCCCAGACGAAGTGCTTACCGAAGTAACAACTACATCGCAACTGTCAGGTAAAGATGAGAGCAAAATTAACGCTTTTACCTCATCGTCAAACACGATATCCACAGATGCCAGCTGTGTCGTGAGTTGGTTGAAGTCATTGAGGTGATCGGCCACCGACTTCCTCTCCTCCATCTGCAACCTGAATAGTTTTTTCATCAGCATAACCTTGTTCATTGCTGAGAGTTTCTCGTATATATCGGCAAGCGTCTGTAGGACTTCCTTCGTGCTCTTCGCTCCCTTCACATGATAGGCGACATTTCGAGAGAGCGACAGGATTATTGCGCTCATCGCCTTTCGATCGAGCACCTTCCATTCTTCATCACTCGTCTTCTCGGACTTCTCTGCAAGTGGTTCATATAGGTCCTTCCCGTACAGGTAGGCCTCCATCTGCATACGCCAAAATCCAAAGTCGGAACCATTGAACCGTTCGACTGGAAACTTTCCCTCCATCTTAACTCCTTGAACCAGGCTCTGATACCAGTTGTTAGGAAATGGATCGGGTTAAGATGGATAACAGGTGGAATATGAAGGCGATAAAAGACACACGAATTTGTTAATCCAGTTTGGATATAAATCCTACGTCTGGGGGCGATACCAAGCCAGGAGAAAACACTCAAAGAGGAGGAAAATTGAGGAGTACAACACACACACACTTGTATGCAAGTCTTTACCACACGTGAAAGACAACACTCACCCTTGTCTCAACTCTTTCTTTTCTCTCTACTCTACTCTACTCTATGAAACAATGCTAATAAGAGTAGTATTTATAGCCATGACTTATTCTTTTCCAACTCAACTTGGGATTTCTAAGTTGAATCGGGTTATCCTTCTCCAACTCAACTTGAGATTTCTAAGTTCAATCGGGTTATCCTTCTCCAACTCAACTTGGAATTTCTAAGTTGAATCGGGTCATCCTTGACTTTTTCAAATCAATCTTCACAACTTAACACATTGCATCCCTGCTTGAATTAAGTAAATTGTAGTGTGGATGCTTCTCCATGTAGCTGATGGCCGACAACTCGAAGATGTATGAAGGATTGATGATTGACCAAAATATCACACAAGGAGTAGCCGACTGAGTAAAGACTCCGGGAAAATAAGGGTTACCCCATACCTGTTTTGCTAGCATTGCATCATTTAAAGCTCGAAGATCAAAACCCCAATCCCCCTATTGCCTTAGTTGAGCCTAACTTGGGCTAAAACCAATGATTCCGCTGCTACTCTTTGTTCTTCCACTGGAAATTTGCCGTAAGTGCTTCAATTTATTTCAGTAAACTTGATGGTAGCTGGAAATATCCCATGGCAAATGTGGGGATTGATTGCACTAGTGCTTTCAAGAGTATCTCCATCCTCACCTAAGATAAATTCTTCTCATTTCATCTCTTAAATTCCCCTCCACATACTCTTCTGGATGTTAGTAAATATGGATTTCTTCCCTGCCTATGATAAATTCTTCTGATTTCATCCCTTAATTCGCCCCCACAAACGCTTCTGGATATTAGCAAATATTGATTTCTTCGATCTCCCACTGATGCTGAAAAGCACAAGTAAGGGCAAAGATGACCCCTTGACAGAGAACTATATGGGGATAAATGAGGCTAAAGTATGCCCGATTAAGGACCAGCGAAAAAGGTATGGAAGAGACATACTTCATACTAAGAGACTAGAAAACGAGATCAATACCAATTTTTACCAAAGTGGACTAAAGGAACATCCAATCAATCTTGTCGTAGGCTTTGCACATGTCCATTTTACGCACAATGGCTCTTGTTCTACTGTTCTTCAAGTGATGAATGAAATGGTAGAGCTCTGATGCATTCAAAATATTTTCCGTGATCAACTGACCTGGCACAAAAGCTGTCTTGGAAGGGAATATAATTTGGTCAAGAATAAGTTTTAACCGGTTAACTATTATTTTTGAAGCAATTTTGTACAAGACATAACATAGGCTAATCGGCTAAACCTAGGCCATGCTTACATTTTGGAATAAGCACAATGTTCATATGGTTGAGGGTAGGGGGATAAATGGTCATTGACAATTTAAGAATGACAAAACACAGGAAATTCCATCTTGGCAGCGTGTGAGATATGGCTCTTTCGTAACTCAACGATCCTTCGTTCACGTCTCTTCTTACAAAGTTGTGGCGTAACGACGCCGAAAGTTCCAATCCTCAAGGGTCCGCCTATAGCAATCCATTTCTTGCAGTAACAATTCGCATTCACCCTCCACCAGAGAACCCTACCTAATGCAACTCAAAAAAAAAAAAAAGTTCGCTGCCCACCTTGAACTTGTTCAGCCGCTGTCATTGTGCGAATATGAATTAGGCAATTGTCAAAATCACCAAAAGGGAGATGCTCGACACTTGCCACCCAAAAATAATCCATTACAAGATAAAGTGGCACATGCACATGCACGATCCACTCCCGTACATTATTAGGGTTTAACGATTGTTGCACCATGTATAGCAGGGTGATGATGGAGGTCATTATTGAAAAGGGTTATTTAAAAATTCTACAACATCCTCCTACGGGTGCTGCACACCACCATATTTCTTATCATTAATCAGTAATTCATTGAATTCTCTTTCCCGGAGTCACGGTGTACCAGACTAGTGCAGAGTTGATCAATGAATCTCCAAACTCTACTTCTTAAATGTGTTGCCGGCTCACGGTAAACACCCGTGAACCTCCACATATCCTCATCCATGGTGAGTTGAATAGATGCGTGAATGTGATTGATGGCGTAATTATAAATGGTTACATGAAACTCCCTCGTCCATAAAACTGCCAATCCTCCTTTCCTGCCCAACGAATCCACTATGATACGGAACTTAGGCTCGCTGAAAAACCACTAAGGGCTCCAACTTCTGGACCAAGTCATCGAGCTTCCAAACTATTCAAGATCCCCTCAGACCTTGGCAATTTTAGCATAGAACACTCATAGTGATCGGCGGGACTGCTACGCAATGGCTTTCGCTGCTTTCAATATGATCTCAACACTCTACTGCTTTGCACTATGCTGCATGTTACCTTTAATTTGCAGTACCCTGAGTCACCGCTTTTCAGTTTGAAGAAGCCAGCTTGACCATCCTATTGTGGCCATGCCTTGCTGCGACCGTTCATAGGGATGCATGGTTACAAGAGCAAGAAGCTGGACATGAACATTAACTAACGAATTAATCATTGGAGGTGCATGGTCTCCTAGGGTGGGGTATTATTTGGAACTATAATACAATTTTGGTTAGGGTTAGGGTTAGGTGTAATAGTAGGGGTTAAGTGCATGAGATGGGTTTGAACGCCTATTTCTATAAAGGACAACTGTTGGAATGGGTGACCAAAAACCGATTGAATTGACTGTTTACCATTTGCCAGTCTTTATGAAATAATATTGTGTTGATGAATAAACGGTAAGAATTCATCAAGTTGGTAGTGTGTTCCATTGTGCTTACCACTAATACTGAATGGGATTTCAATATCACAACGAAATGCGCACAAAAGTTAGACCTTTGGAGTTGGACTGCACATAGGTTTGGCAGCTATGCAACCAACTCCTGAGGGCCAATCTAAAATGTTCCAAGTCAATGATCTCGACACAGGGCATCGAAGGGAATGGATCATCCTGGGAAGTGTGGTGGAAGCGCTAGAAACTAAAAAAAATGATAAACCATACTATTGAATCCCGATCAAGGGGTGTACCGTGATCTTACTCAAGCGTTTAGTATATAATAAAATAATACAAAGGCCATAGAATACAAGAACATCAAAATAAGAGATGCAAAAAATCTAAAAGAGATTTTTACCCTTGTTGTTTTCTCATTCAGCTTTAAGCATTGATTCCATTCGTCTCCTTGGTCCAAGATCTCAATCTGAAGATCCTCTAAAGACTAACCCACCACCACTAAAAGTATGTGGTGATTTCGTTCTAACAAAACCACCAATGAAGCACAAGAAATAAAGACGTTATTTATTGACGTTTGATCCTTATTTCCCTTTCGATGTCTAAGATCTTGAGAGAGTTTTTGGAAAATTTCATGAGCGAGGTGTGTGCGCATCTTATGCCACAACACAAAAAGGAGTCTTGTCCTATCAAGGCTCCATCAACCATCTAACACATCTAAACCACTTTGTGGCTGATATTGGTGCGCCTTAGGGCACTAATTTGGCCACACCACACCCAAGGAGGAGGTTTTGGCTCGTCCTTAATCTAGCAATGGTCTAGCCAAGATCTTGGGCTTGAATTTTATTAGACCGAGCTTGATTAATTAAAATTAAAACAATCCCACATCTAATGGACTTTAAATCAAATCTAGTTTAATTTATAAGCCTAGTATTAAAATATTCTTTAATCTTATTAAAGGACCCAAGCCTTTGATTATCTTTCTTTTAATTTATAAATCGGACCAAGCTCAATAAAATTAATTCAATTAATTTTAATAGCTAAATTAAAATTCTAATTAATCCAACTAATTAAATTCCAAAACATCCATCCAATGGATTGGTCTAAATAAATGATCCAATCATTTATTCTCTCCAAAGATTAATTTTGTCCGATTAAATTAATCCAACACTTTAGGAATTAATTTTTATTCCATCCTGTCATAGTGGTAGGGTCTGACACTTTAAGTTCACACTCAACTAGACTTGGGCGTGTGTGACGAACACAATTAATTAAATCTAATTTAATTAATTATTTTTTATTATCCAATAATTGGAAATATCCCATTACCATGACCATCTAGCAATATTCCATGGCACTAGAGACTAGATGAATAGTGGCATGAATTTTTAGGCTCTGAATCTATACGTGTATGGTCCTACTAACAGTCATCTTTCAACTTTAGTCTAAGACATGAAATTGGACGTCAGTTCCCATATCTAGGAAACCTATCCCTCATCGATCAATTGCTTTGGCCAAAGACTTTTATAGTCTAAACCATCTCACAACGCATACGACAACTCTCTGTCATATACTGGCAGTGGACAGATCCTCTCTTGAAAATTTACCATCCTCACTACAAACTTCGACTGAATTGGATAAGGCTTATAATGATCATGCCACGACACAACCACCACTCATCATATCCAAGATACAATCTTTGTTTGCACATGACTACTATGATTGCTCAAGCCCGAGGACTAATTGGCATTTCCTTTGTTGTGCTTATTGTATATGTTTGCATTTATTCTGGACATCACAACAACACAGACCTCTTTACCAACCGTGCAACAGTTCGACTGCGCATTGGATGGCGGCCATGAAATCAACTACCAAGGGTTGGGTTTGAAATGTTCTAAGTCGAGGACCTCGAGAATGGGCATCGAGCATTGTATGGAGACTTGCATTAAGAGTCGCATTCATTTGATGAGTGCCACATTTTATCAGCGATAGACGTGGGATGTCTATGCGATCTTAGTGGGTCAATTGGCTAGGTGTCGAATCAACTGAACTAACTCGTGGGGATCGTCATATGGAAGTCTTAGAGGCTTGGTCGGTATGAATCGAATCCCCGAATCCAATAGTACGGGAGTATTCCTCAGACTTTAGGAATCACGACAGTCACATGAGTACGATGATTGCATCTTGGATTTGTGCGATAGGTGATTGTGTCTCAGACATGGTCATCATAAGCATGGTCTAGTGTAGTCAAAGCATGTAGCAAGGACGGTGAGTTTCAAGAAGAGAATCCATCCCCTGTCAATACGTGACAGATGTATCTCCTATGCACTTAGAGATGCATTCACGCTCTATGAACCTGTGGCCACAATCATTGGCCAAATAGGAAAATAGGTTCCTATGTCAAGCAATTTGGCATAATGCGACCTCAAGTATTAAGCATCGATGCCTAGTCTAGGATGGGAGCCGATACGCAATTCCAATCCTTAGACTAAGGCCGGGAGATGGTAGATGGAAGGACCGTACCCATATGGACTAGGAGTAGAAAAGTTCACATGGATATTCGCCTCAATTTTAGTGCCATGGACCGTTGCTAGACGACCACCCATGGTGATGGGCTTTCTTGATCAAGGGTTGATCGAGAATTATTAATTAAATTAGATTACATTAATAATAGTGTTAGGCACTAGCTCAAGTCTATTTGAAAGGTGAACCTAAAGAGTCACACACAAATCACCGAGAAGGGACGAGAAATTAATTGAGAATTAATTCCATAAGTAATTGGATTACTTACAAAATGAGAGAGATCCATTGGATGGAGGAGGCCAAGTATAAATTAATAGGAGTAATTTATGTTGGGCTTTCCTTTATTATTTAATAAATTAGACTTATTAATTAATAAAGGCTTATTAGGCTCATGTATTTAATTGGATTAAATATATGATGGGCTTAATTTGGTGAATTTTAATTAAATTGGATTTAATTAAAATTAGTTGGGCCTTGTATTTTATTTAATTAAAATTGGCCAAGCACACCTAATAAAACTTATTGGATAACTCTAGGGAAGAAAATAGTTGACCAGCAATTCTAACTTTTGGAAAGTGCTATGTTGGTCATTCTTTATTTGGAATAAAGAATATATTGCCTTATGGATTATGGAATAAACCTAGGCACATTCCAGTACATCCATACAAGGTATTGATGTGGTTAAGGTTTTTCTACTAAGGGATAAAATTGGAAATTTTACCTCGGCACGATTGCGCACCAGGTGAATTGCTATTTTCGTAAGATGTGCAGTTTTCAAGAGAATGGTGTCTCAGTCAATGAATAGTAACTTGCATAAAAAAATTAATATTTTGGTATTTATAGTAGTGTTGTAAATTATATGGTGTGGTGGGTTGTATATGTTTAGTGTATGCCTCCTATACAATAAATTATATTTTTGCCCTTCCAAGTTAATAATTTTTACCAATGTATATCATACAGCCCTCCACTCTCGGATGGAATATGCACTCCCGATGTAATTTTTTTGTCTGAGAGTAAACACTTTTCTAAATTTAGTTAACACATGGGAGTGGATGGTGGTAGTCGTTTATTATTTTCAATTCATTGGGGGTGTGCGAATACGCTTGGCCAACAGTGTCTGGTGGCTCAAGCTGGCCCCTAGGCGGTGATACTCAAGCCACCTCGAGTCCAGGGCTCGAGTTGAGCGCCTAGTGGTGCTACACAGGTGCAGGGGTGCTTGAGGTTGAGCGGGGTGGGTGGCGTCCCCCCTTCCCAGCTCGAGGCCGCACCTCGAGCTGGGGGGTTGCCCCCTTCCCGGCTCGAGGAAGGTCGCCTCGAGCTCGGCCGTGCAGTCCCAGCTGAGCTAGGCTCGAGATGGGTGCCTCGAGCTAGCTCCTAGTGCTGTGGCTCGAGGCGCCCCCTCGCACCCACCTTGAGCCTCAAGTCCTCAAGTGTTGGGGAGGAAGTGCTTATTTTTGCGTCCTATGGGTTTTGAACCCAAGTCAAAAGTGCGGAAAGTGAGAACTCCAACCACTACACCATCAAATATTTCTTCACAATATTTGTTCACATTCTCCAGTGGTAGAGGTTGTTCAGAATTTATTCATCATTTGCGCCAAACTCTTTCATTTGTTTTGAGAAATTCGATGTCATCTTCAAGAGATGAGATTCCCCGTAAATAATTCTTACATTTGGTGATGCAGTCCCCCAAGACCTAGAAGAAGATGAAGCGGCACAATTTTTTTAAGGACGTAGCCTCTTGGGGTGATTTCTTCACCATCCATTAGGTTGAAAATTTTGGTAGGTAACTCGATAGTCCTCCACATTCATAAATGTAGTCACTACACTTACTAAATTGTTGTGTTGTTCTCTTATGATTTGCATTCGTCATATGTTGCCTCAAGGGGTGTTTTTGCTCAAGCCCCATAGTTAGGTTTTTACCAACTTCAAAAGGGGGGGGGCAAAATTTTTCGATACCAATATTTTTCGTTGCCTCAAGAATTTGATAAGGGGATGTTACCTCAAAGGATACTTCATGTCCTGGAGTCGGTCTTTTACCAACTTCAAAGGGATGTAAAGTTTCCGGGGCGACATTATTGACGAGGATCTCAATGAAAGTTTCATTTAGGGGGTCCCGGGGCAATAGCGACTTTTGCCTGTATGACAATGACAATTTTGCCTCTAGGGTCCTCGTGAAACTTCAAGGATCTATATGTCTAAATTTATTTCGTTTGTTGGGACTACGACAAGAAAACCAACTTCATTACTTAAAATTCATAATACAAAGTTTTAGGGAAATCAAAAGGAGAGAAGGATATGTCGAGCTACTACTCGAGTTTTCTCCTATTACAAGTGAATAGCCAATAAAATAATTTTTTCTGCTACGTGAACTTTGAGTTACTCCTTCATGGCTTGTTGATCTTTTTGAGATCACGGGATGACTCCTGCGGTGGGATAGTTATCGTCACAAGCAGTTTGCACATTCGGCCCATGGTCAAATTGGCGTCCTTGTGCATAGTGATTGACATATTCCTTTAAGTGTCCCCGCTGGATCAATTTTTCTATCTCATTCTTCAGGTGATGGCATTCCTCCATCGTGTGTCCCCTGTCTCGGTGAAAACGATAATACTTGTTGGATTTGAGTCTCTTAGGGTTATCTTTCATCTTTGTCGGCCATTGACTGATTAGCCCTTGCTGTTCCGCCACCATTAATATCTCCCCCCTGGGAGCATTCAAGAGGATATAGTGAGCAAACCCCGCCGGAGGTACATGCTTGCGTTTCTCTTTCTTTTTCGGTTCCTTTTCCTCTTCCCGACCCTTCCTGCTGCCGCTAAGGGAAGGATCCAAAGCATTATACTACTCAATTCAGATGTATTTCTGGGAGTGCACGAGTAAATCTTCCATAGTGCTAGGGGGTTACCGGCTATAGACTCCTTGAATCTTCCCAGTAGCAGGTTCTGTTAGATAATACTAGCCAACAACTCATGATTAACATGGGGAACTTCATGCACTGCGTCCACGAATCTTTGGATGTAGTCTCTCAAGGTTTTGCCCTCCCTTTGGCGAATGGTAAATAGAGATGCATCCATTTTTGGAACTTTTTTGTTCACGGAGAAGTGATGCAAGAAACGTTGAGCAAACTGCTCGAGGCTAGAAATAGTTCCAACGGGCAGTTGGTTGAACCAGGCTAATGCACGTTTCGAGAGCGTAGTGCGGAAGACCTTGTAGTAAGCGACGTCACTCAGATCGTATTAATCAATCTTTGCGTAAAATTTGTTTAAGTGTTCTTGTGGGTCTCCCATCCCTTCATATTCCGGTAGATTCGAGACCTTGAGGCCTGCTGGGAGCGCTTCAGCTAGAATGTTCGGGGTAAAAGGGCTATGTCTTGGAGGAGCTATGGCTAATGATAAGTAGGAATCCTCGACTCCCTTAGGTGGTGGGGGGCGAAAGATTCACGATTACGGAGATTATAACCTTGAGTCTGTGCAACTTCAGGCCTACAGATCTTGATGTTCACTTCTTCCTCCTCTGCTCCTCCTCCTCGGGAGCCGAGGATAACTCTCGACTTCTGCGAGGGGGAGGAGGGGGTGGGTTCGTAGGTTGTCGGGATATAAATTAGGCTACGGCTTAGGCCGCCGCTTGAGTAGATGCATCGCGTAGAAGGACAAGCAAAGCTTCTTATGTCAGTTGGATCATCGGTTCTTGGGGTGGAGCTTCCAGGGAGAGTGCTGTCCCGGGAGGCACGGGCGGAGATTGTCGATGTGGTGGAGGAATCTCCCCATTAAGGGGTACTTGCTCATGTGTCGGGGGGTTACCTACTGGGGCAGTGACTCTTCGCGAGGCGGGTCTTGTTCCGCCAAGGCTCGAGACCTGGTTTGCATACTCAGTGTCGAGGTAAACTTTTCCACAGACAGCGCCAATGATGTGGTTAAAGTTTTTCTACTATGGGATAAAATAGGGAATTTTAAGTCGGCACGATTGCGCACCAGGTGAATTGCTATTTCCATAAGAGGTGCGGTTTTCAAGAGAATGGTGTCTCAGTCAATGAATAGTAGCTCGCATAAAAAATTAATATTTTGGTATTTATAGTAGTGTTGTAAATTATACGGTATGGTTGATTGTATATGTTTAGTGTATGCCTCCTATACAATAAATTATATTTTTGCCCTTACAACTTAATAATTTTTACCAATGTATATCAGGTATATATTAGTTATTTGAAAAAACTAGTTAAAACTACACAACACAAAATTATTCCTACCCTAGAAACCCCCCAACCGACTGCCCCTTTTCTCAACAAACTTGGTGTGTTTTTTTCCCCTATTCTCTTCTAGCAAAGGTGAAAGGCACCACGAAGTGCGAGTGGATCTGCCTGGGAACGCGCAAGCGGAAGCAGTTAAAATAAATTGCGTAAATTAAAATAAAATCGCAACGAAACTAAACCATAACTCCAAGGGTGCACCCTTGAAGTTCCCGGGCATTCGATGTAGTTAATAATAATAAACAATAATAAAATTAACGGGTCTATTGGTTGAATGAAATACGAGAGGTACTAGAACGTAAATAATTACCTATTTCTTTCATTTACTTCAAACCACATTCATTTTGATCCATTCATACAATGCTTCAACGTAGAAGCCTCTAAAGTTGCGTCCACACCACATCGGAATTGGGATCCCACAATTCTCTTTTCTAGTAGAAAATTAAGGAGAAATCACACCAAGTGTGTACGAGAGGAAAGGGTGGCCGAATAGTGGAATTAGTGGAGAGGATATTATTTTTGTGCATTGTGTATTCATTCATTAGTTATTCCAAATACTTATTTACATATATATACCTTGAATAGATGCGTTAAAATATGTCTAGGTTTATTTAACCATCCATAAGGTAATAAAATCTTCTATTCCAAATAAAGGATGACTAATATGACACTTTCCAAAAGTGAATTTGTTAGCAATAATTTTCTTTTTGAACAATTTTCACCAACTTAATTAATGGACTTGGGCCGATTTTAATTAATTAAAATACAAGGCCCGATTAATTAAATTTAATTCAAATAAAGCCGACTTAATTAAGTCTATCATATAGTTAATTCAATTAAATACATGAGCCTAATAACCCTTTATTAAATAATAAGTTCAACTTATTAAATAATAGGGGCAACCCCAATATAAATTAATCCATTCAATTTACCCTTGGGCTTATCCATCCAATGGATCCCTCTCACATATAAGTAATCCAATTACTTTTGAAATTATTTTCAATTAATTCCTCGTCCTTCTTGGTGATTTGTGTGTGACTCTTTAGGTTCACCTTTCAACTAGACATGACCTAGTGTCCAACACTACTATTAATTAAATTCAATTTAATTAATAATTCTCGATCAAGCCTTGATCAAGAAAGCCCGTCACCATGGGTGGCTGTCTAGCAACAGTCCACTAGGTGAATTTCAATGAGAACTTTAAGCTCTCGAGTTCATATGGGTACGATCCTTCAGTCTACCATCTCTCGGTCTTAGTCTAGGGCAAGAAATTGGGCGTCGGTTGCATCCTATACTAGGCGTCCATCTTAATACTTGAGATCACATTACGCCAAGTTGCTCGACATAAGAACCTCTTCTTCCTATTCGATCAATGACTGTGGCATCTGCACGTGCATAGGAGATACGTCTGTCACGTTTCGACAGGGGACGAATCCTATTCTTGGAACTCATTGTCCTCGCTACACATTTTAGTTAAAACATGTAGCGAAAACTGTAGCGAGGACGGTGAGTTCCAATTGAGGATCTGTCCTCTGTCAAAACGTGACAGAGGTATCTCCTATGCACTTGTAGATGTGTTTACGCTCTGTAAACCTGTGCCCACAGGCATTGAACGAATAGGAAAAAGAAGTTTCTATGTTTAGCAATTTAGCGTAACACAATCTTAAGTATTAAGCATAGACTCCTAGTCCAGGATGGGAACTAACACCTAATTCCATTCTGTAGACTAAGGCCAGGAGACGGTAGATGAAAGGACCATACCCGTATGGACTCGAGATCCTAAAACTTCACATGGATATTTGTCTAGTCTCTAGTGCGATTGACCCATGGTGACGGGCACACATGGTGACGGACTTTCTCATTAATGGTTGATCAAGAATTATTAATTAAATTGAATTTAAGTAATAATAGTGTTTGACTCTAGCCCAAGTCTAACGGAAAGATGAACCTAAAGAGTCACACACACAAATCACCAAGAAGGGACGAGGAATTAATTCCAAAAGTAATTGGATTACTTATAAATGAGAGGGATCCATTGGATGGTGAAAGCCCAAGAATAAATTAATAGTATCAGTTTAAATTGGGCTTGTCCATATTATATAATAAGTCGCACATATTTTATAAAGACTCGTTGGGCTCATCTATTTAATTGGACTAAATATATATTGCACTTAATTTAGTGGACTTTGATTAAATTGGATTTTAATTAAAATTATTAGAACTTGTATTTTATTTTATAAAATTTGCCCAAGCACCCCTTAATTAAGTTGGTGGAAAATTTAGAAAAAAAACAATTATTGACTAACAAATTCACTTTTGGAAAGTGCCATGTTAGTCATCCTTGATTTGGAATAACAAATTCACTTATGGATGATAGAATGAATCTAGACACATTCTAATACATCCATTGAAGGTATAAATATGTGTATTAGTCATTTGGAATGACTAATGAGTACATAATAAAAATCACAAAATAATTTCCTACTATCCTAACACCATTCGGCCGCCCCCTCTTCTATATACACTTGGTGAGTTTTTCTCCCTAATTTTTTTCTGGCAAAGAGAATTGCGGGATTTTAAGTTCAGTGTGGTGTGGACACAATTTTAGAAGGTTTCTACGTTGAAGCATTGGGTGAACGAACCAAACGAAGGAGGTTCAAAATAAATAAAAAAAAAAAGGTAATTCTTGATTTATAATTTTTGTACCTCTCCTTTTCATTCAACTATTAGCCCTGTTTAATTTTATTGTCATTTTGAACAACTACATCGAACGCCCGGGAACTCCAAGGGTACACCCTTTGGAATTATGATTTTATTATTTTTGTTTTAATTTAAGTAATTTAGTATTACCGCTTCCGCGTGCGTGTTTTCGGGTCAATCCACTTGCACTTTTCGGTGCTTTCAAGTGGTATTAGAGATCGATTCGATGTAGGGGCTATGATTTTGTGTGAATAAGCATGACAATATATTTTTTTACTATTTTTAAGCATGATATATGTTTTGCTTATTCTTGAATAATTATATGAGAAAATTAATTTGTTTAATTTTTGTAATTTCAGATGTTTTAAGTATTTCTATGAAAATTGAATTTTTTAGTAAAATACTTACATTAATTTCAGTTTGACATGTGGAAATAAAAATAAATATTATTACTGTAGTAGTGCATTGTCGACCTGCAGTATACAGCGTGTGTGCGCTGTGCCCAAGTAGTGCGGCCACTGGGCTGCCACTGCTGTTGAAAGTCGATGACTAGGCCATTTTTTGCCGTTTTTGCGAAAATTTAGATTTTGCAATTTCTGCACATTTTCTAAAAAATATTATTTTTTGCTGATTTAATTTTGGAGAAAATTAATTTTTTTCTTAGAAATAAATTGCTTTAATTAATTTGGTGGTTTTGTGTGCATTGGATGCACGGGGTTTTATCACCCCTTCGAATTGCAAATTTTAAAATTATTATTTTCCGCATATAATTGTTTATCATGATATTGGATACCATGATAATTTATTGGTATGTTCATTTTCTTGTCTGCTACGATTAATTGTTATTATGAATGTAAAACGGATGATCGCAGGAGCCCTATACCGCATGTGTGTCTTTTTGTTTTTATTGGGTGGGCCCGTGTGCCCTTGTGTTTTTTTTTTTCTCCCTCCTTCTAATTTTTAGTCTTGGAATAATAACACTTGTTATCTCCCTCCTAATGTACTCCCCCCGACTTCTGATCGAGGTCTCTTTTTAAATTTGTAATGGGAGTTGTATAGGACATTTTGGTGAGGTTTATTTTAGCAAACCCATGGAGATAAAGGTCCATGAAGGAGGAGGACCACGGAGTGGGCGGCCCATGTAGATATCACAAGGCCTATGTATATGTTGATGGGTAAAATATTTTGTAATAGCATAGGGCCACCTTAGACAAACCTTAGACTCACTGCGGGCTCAGTGGGTTGCATAGGTTTCATTGCATGCTATGCGTTTATTTAATGCTTTATATTTATGCATGCAATGTTAACATGTGATGAGGTCTTGGTCTAAACTCAACAAAACTCTCACTTGGTTGGACCAAGTTAAACATTAGGCCCATAATGTACTTGGATCAAAATAATTTTGATCTCTCCAAGCCTTCCATCTACAGTAATTTTGTGAGGAAGCTACCGATACCTAAGTGTGGTCTCACGAGTCATGGCACATTTGGGGTAGAAGAAAGTTGCACCATTGTTGTTAACAAAGGAACATGTTCACCATTTTCCTGTCTCAAGAGTCGTAGGGGGCAACGAATGTAATTTGGTTGATGGGTCGGGCCTAACACCGAGTAACGTGATTCGCTTGAAGTCCTCAGAATCATGTAAAGAGTTGAGGCGAAAGATCTTAGGAATCACATGGGATGAGAATGGTATTGGATACCTCCCACGAGGATTTTTTGCCCTGTGAATCGTAAAAGCGGGACATGAAAAATTCGCTTGTGGATCCCAAGCCCACTAGAAAATGCTATTCCCTAAACCCCACTTCAGAGTGGTGGGCTTTCGTATAAATAGTGGGAGAGTTAAAAACTAAAGACCAAATCTTTAAGCTTAATTCATAATAATACAATCATTAGTTGATTTCTGTTTAATTTTCTATTCTTTAGAAAATATCTAAAACCCCTTTAACTAATACAATGGAGACTATCAAATTCAATATCACAAACTACAACGACTGGCTGCAAAATTTGAGGATTGTCCTAGATTTTGAAAACCAGGGCTATATCTTGGACAGCCACTCGGAACGACCTTGCCTGAAGGGTCCTCGCCCGAAGAATGTCTCACATTCGAGAAGTGGTTTAAGAACAACCGCAAGGTCCACAATATCATATTGGCTTCGATATCCAATGACATCCAAAAGCAATATAGTGGGCTAGATAATATTCCCTCGACAATGCTCCGCATGAAGGAAGTTTATGCAGTTCCGGATATGTATATTAGATATGCCGCCACAAAAGCATTTTCTAGACCAAAATGGCCGAAGGATCGTTTGTAAAAAATCACGGGGTTAAGATGTTATTCTAGTGGAGAAGCTCGAAGACCTTAAAGCTGGGCTTGAAAATGTCAAATACATTAACGAGATCTTCAGTCACTTCCACCATCCTACAACCCATTTATTATTAACTACAATATGAATGGACTTGAGAAGACTATTCATAAGTTAATTAATATGTTTGATGGGTATACGTGTAATCCCCCTACAAAAGGACTGAAACGCCCTTCATTAAGGGCATGATGGTCATTTCCGCAACCGCATCCGCGTGTTTTGTAACGGGCGGGTCGCAGAGGACCCGACCCGGGTCGCGTGAACCAATGGAAGACCCGGACAATAACGACCGTTCGATCAGAATGTGAGTCAGCCAGATGAGGCCACGTGGCCCAGTACTTGCCGTACAACTGTGTACTATAAATAGACCCCGATACGCCATAAATGAGGTAACTGATATACATTAATTGAGATCGAACTTTGAGATAGAATATATTTATCTCGATCAACCTAACTTGAGCGTCGGAGGGTCATTGTCGGGGACGGGTCCGACGAGCTCACGGTTCGTGTCTTATTCTCAGGGGATCCAAAATCTGTTTCGAAAGAGTTAGTCGATCAGCGGTGAGATCGTCTCAAGAGATCGAATAATTCGACCCGGATCAATGTTGGTCCAATACGAGGCGACGACCCACAAGTCTACGCTGATGGTATTGATAGGAGAGGTTTCTGTGATGCCCTAAAGATTATAATACAGAATTGTGGGCTTAATTGGTAATTTTTTATGAAACTTAGTTGAATAGTAAAGATTAAATAAAATAAAAAATAATATGAAATAACAATAAAAAAAAAAAAAGAGGGGTGAGCAGCATCATGCCACCCACCGTCTCACCTCTTTTACATTTTAAAATAAACACACACAGACATTTTACACAAATTAACACACACGTAATCGTATTCAAACACACACACCGACGCACACAAGTAGAGAACAAAGGTACGGGATTTTGGATTTTAATTTTTAATAATTTATATAATTATATTATTTAATTAATCTATTTATTAAATGTAGTTTATCGGAGTATTTTATAAGTTTTTCTACTCAAATTAATGTTGAATTAAATATCACATTTTATATAAAAATGATTTAAGTTGGTTAATTAAATTATTAGATTTTTTAGATTTAATTATTATTATAGTTAATTTATGCAATTCCATCAGAATAATTAACTAAATACGTAATTCTATGTATTGTTGTCTAATTAATTTATATAGTAATGATAAATTGATAGAAAATTCATGAAAATATTCTGAAAATCATATTTAAGAAATATTATGTTATTAAAAAGGGAAATGAGGTTTTTGATGGTAGTATAATTTAGGGATGATATAAAAGATGATAGTAATAAATATATAAGGGGTTTGATTAAATGAATTCTTATTAGTTAGTTGATAAATTAAATATATATTTGAAAAGCTTAGAAAGTTTAGTTATTTAAAAGAAAATGGGACAGAGGTTTTGACTTCAATATAGATGAAATATTGCAGATTTGTGGAATATATATGAACATTATATAATACTTTATTTAGAATTTATGATAGTCTATATATATTGATTATATGTATAATACTCTATTATAGGACGTGAAGACAAAATAGAAGGCTGACCAGTTCCTTGAGATTTGAGGTAAGTATAGCTAATTGAATTTATATATATATTGATATGTGTAGTATTATATATTATATATGTTGGTTTTTTATATTTGATCTTGACCTTGGATTTATATTTATATACATGAATTTTAGAAGTTGAAAAATCATCCTTCCAACTCCCAATTAGCTCGGGGATCAAGATTAATTGTTATGTTAAGAAATACGGATTGAATTAGATAAAATTGAAAAGGGTGAATAGCAATTTACCCCATGTGATATTGAAAATGAGCACATTAGCTCCCTATGAAAAAAATATAACAATTTACCCTCCTATACTTTTTAAAATGAAACAATTTACCTCCTTATACAGGGAGGTAAATCGCTTCATTTAAAAAAGTACAGAGAGATAAATTGTTGTATTTTAAAAAATATAGGGAGATAAATTGTTATTTATTTTTTTATAAAAGAATAATTTGCTCATTTATGATATAAGATGGATTTGGTTGCATCTTTTCCAAATTGATAATATAGTCTTGTACATACAGGGAATATATTTACTTTCTGAAGTTGTATGATATTACCTTAAAGTGCTCGACATGATCCTTAAATTTCTGGCAAGTGAAAAAATGTGTGTAGCGAGTAAATATATTTTACTATGACAAGTTCAGTACCCGTCGCAGTTAATTTACCTGCTACGACATATATATATATATATACATACACATACATAGATAAAAGATTTTAGAAAAAAATGCAAGTAACCCCTTGTGATATTTTAAATGTGCAAATTATTCCTTTATGAAAAAATAAATAGCGATTTACCTCCCTATATTATTTAAAATACAACAATTTACCCCCCTATAATTTTTAAAATGAAGCAATTTACCTCCCTGTATAAGAAAGTAAATTGCTTCATTTTAAAAAGTATAGTGGAATAAATTGCTATATTTTTCATAAAGGATAAAGTGCTCATTTTCAATATCACAGGGGTAAATTGCTATTCACCCAAAGATTTTATCATTAATTCATTCAAGTTCCGTATATATAGTGGGAAATTACTAAAGCACCCTTCTTCTACGAAATGTCTTTCACATTGTTGTTTCTTTTATTTATTTGAGAAAATTACAACTTAATTATGATGATTATAACTCCTGTTGTTAGGCATCTTAGATCGAGTACGTATATAATTCTAAGCCACAAGCTAATTATAAATTTTTCCTAAACGAACATATACTATTTATTAGGGTGGGAAAATTACATTTTTCCTTCTATAACTTAGATTTTGTAAACTTTTAATTTCATTACTTGCGGAATTCACTTCAAAAAAAATGATGGAATTTGTAACAACTCTTTTATAACGGTCATATGGCGTTCCAATTGAAACGGCCATTGTAACAGTTTTGTAATAGATTGGACGTGCTAACATCATTGAGGGGGTGATAAAAATGTATTTATTTATGTGGTGTGCATAAAACCGTTATAATTTAATGGTCGTTACTCATTTGCTACGGTTTGTGATGGTTAAGTTTTTTGTGGAACGACTTTTAGGTAAAATAACAAGCCGTTACAATGATAGTGGAAAAAAGCACAGGAAAAAAATACAAAAAGACGGTATTATAAAAATCGTGACAATTTTTACGACTTTTTTATTACAAGCCGTTACAACAACCGCTATAAAATAACAGAATATGAAGAGTTCCAAACGCCATGAGAATAGCCGGTACAAAATAATTTAACCTTTGAAACTGCCAAACTAATAAGAAATTGTTACAATGACCATCCCAAATGAAGACGGAAAAAATGGCATATAAATTAAAAAAATGGTGGGAATTCTCAATTCGATTGGCCGTTACAAAAGCTGTTCCATAGGCCATTACAAGTGTAAATTACATGGCCGTTACAAAAGTCATTACAAAAATGAGTCATTTCAAAACATCACATTGGAAAATACGATATCTTTACGTTCGGCCACCCAAATTCATACCAAATTTAAATGTAGACAAGAATATGTCCATTAAGTCATATCAGATATTGTGATTTTAAATCACATAGCCTGATATAAAAATACAACGATTTGAATAATTAATATTACGTTCTAGGAACAGTATGTCGGAATCCGTATACCCACTAAGGTTACAACCTAGGCAAATGGATTCATTCATAAGTGTGATCATATTTGACGAATGGATCTTAATTTTGATGGTCCGATTAACTCATGCAGTTCAACACTGTAAGAGGACAGTTACATAAATGTAATACTAATATTTATGAATATACAATGTATGCATGTCAAATAAAAAAATTTATTTTTTTAATATATTTCAATTATATTCTTCTAGTACAATAATATATTTCACAGCATTAAATCATCGAAAATGACATCTTTTTTTAATAATAATTTTTAATAAAATTAACTAATTAATTGTAACGACTTGTGGAACAGCTTTTGTAACGAAAGTTATCAAAACGACGCCATATCCGTATTTTGTAACGGCCTTTGTAATAGATTTTTAAATGGTGACATTAACCTACATATTTTGTAACAGCTTTTCAAATTTTGTAACTCTCTTTGGCACGACTTTTGGAACGGCCAAATTATATATAATACAACACTTGCATATTTTTTTTCTTCTTCTTTTTCTTCCCTTTCTTCTCCTCTCCCCACCGCCTGCCCTACCCCCCTGGCCACCACCGCCCCTGCCGCACCCCATCTCTTTTACTCTCTCTCTTTCACTCCCTTCCGCCGCCCCCGCTACCAGATACCACCATTTTCGGCCTCCCCTACCAGGTAATTTTTTATTGTTTTAAATTTTATGTAATTTTTCTTCTTGAATTTTTTAAATGTATGTAATATTTTTTTTAAATGTATGAATTTTTTATTGAATAACTTATTGAATATTTTTTGTAATTTTTTTAATTTCTTTAGTTATAAAACAATTAAAATTTGGATAATTTATAAAAAAAAATTATTTTCTGTAATTTTAAAAAACATTCAAAAAATTTGGGGAAATTATTCACCTAAATGAAATCTTTAGGAAAATTATTCACCTAAATGAAATCTTTAGGAAAATTATTCACCTAAACGAAGGAATTTAATGTAATTTTAAAAAATAAAAATTTTATAAAATTTTTAAAAATTAAAGGACTACAATGCAACTTTTAGAAAAATTGTTAACCTAAATAAAATTTTTAAGAAATTAGGGGACTTTAATGTAATTTTAGGAAAATAGAATTGTATGAAATTTTTAGAAATTTAAGGAATACAATGCAATTTTTAGGAATTATTGACCTAAATAGAATTTTTAGAAAATTAGAGGACTTTAAATGTTATTTTATGAAAATAGAAATTTTATGGAATTTTTAGAAATTTAAGGACTACAATGCAAGTTTTAGAGAAATTATTCACCTAAATGAAATTTTTTGAAATTATATTTTAAATTTTTCTGAAAATAGAAATTTTAATAAAATTATTAACATTGTAATAAAATTTTTCGGGATGAGGACGTGGCCGTGCCCCAGGATGAGCTATTTACAATTGTGCCAACGGCCCCATCATCGGAAGCTGCACCAGCGGCCCTATCATCGAAGGTTGTGTCCCAACTATTGTCGATTCCCGCTGACTCCGACAGTGGGGTCAGATGTGGCGGGGGCTGGTAGGGGATGCACCACCCCCACCACCACCACCACTATTGATGCTACTTCCCTTAGAAGCCCAGAGGCATTACATCAACCTCCGGGATGCAAGGTACGTAAGATAATTTTGTTAATTAATTTAATTTTTTTATTTCAAATTAATTTTAGTATTCAATTATTATTTTCAGGTCCGATCATAATTTTCATACAACCGTCAATAATGCAGTCAAATAGCATTATTCGCATCCTTGGGCCAACATATCGCAAATCCCGCGGAGCACCAGCTATTCCGATTCCAGAGTTGAAGGTAACCATAATATTATTTATTTTTAATTGAAATTTATATTTTTTTTTATTTTAATTTTTCAGATGTTGTATTAGTGGGACTACGACGACTATAGCGTGTTAAAACTCGTCAAGTCGTAGGCGGGGAAGTTCCTGCAGAAGTGGTTTGTTGACGCCCGAAACTAGTTGGCCCGACCGTTGTGGTTGATTAAGGAGATCTGGCACCAGCTCCTAGAGTTCTGGTCGAGCCCAGAATTTCATGCACGGTCGGCCAAAATAAGGTCAACAGGGCTGCAATCCCGGAAGCAGTTGCGACGTCTACCGCAGGGGGTCGTCATCCGTTGGAGCGCACAAGTGGAAGATGGTAAGTATTTCAAATCATATTATTAATTTTATTTTATTTTTTTATAATCATTTCTTAAATTAATTTTTGAACATGAGAAACAACTCAAACGCCTCGTCACTCAAATGGAGGTATTCGAAAAGATCTACAAAAAAAAGTAGGACGGTCAGTGGAGCGGTCCGACGGCAGAGGAAGTCGTGGTAAGTAATTAAATTTTTTTGCGTAAGTTATTCTTTTAGTTTTATATTATTTCTTTAAATCTAATTATTTAACATATTCATAGGAGATGTTCTTGAGGATGATGGAGGAACACCAGAGACGGCGGAATAACAATGAAGAGCCTCCATTGTCCTCTCAAGGCTCTATGGCCCCAGACGAGCAGCAGGTCTGGATGTCTATAGTGAGTCGTTGGAGGAGGGCCGAGTATTCGATCTCAGCTCTGAGGCCCACCACTCGATTGCTGGACCATCCCAGGTGACCTAGTCGACTGCTCCCTCACCCTCGCCACCACAGCCACAACGCCCCGACATAAATGATCGAGTGTTGCCACTCGAGTGCTACATCAGAAACATCGATCCCAACTAGCCTGATTATCTAGCCCCGGAGCCTTCAGTTGATCCCTCGGCACCCAATGGCGACAACGAACACGCGGTCACTAGGGATAAAATTTAGATTAGAATTTTTTTCTCGGTATTTTGTAAAAATACAATTTTGTAATAATATTTTAATTTTTGTAATTGAATTATTACTTTTTTTATATTATGTATGTTTTATATAAATTTATTTATTTAATTTTACAAAAATAAATATTAAAATATATAAAATAATTTTAAATTAAATTAAATGAAATAAATATTTAAAATAAATTAAGAATAATAAATTTTGTATCTACATTTGTAACATCTTTTTTAATACACCAATATAATGTAAAATCGTCAGGCCATTACAAATAATGTGCAAAAAATAGTTACAAATTAAATACCAGGTCGTTTCAAAAACCATTACGAAAATGAGTAGAAAAAATAATTATAAATGCAGTGCCAAAAATAGATATAAATATAATACAAAACAGTTACAAAGAGCATTACAAAAATCGTTCCAAATATCTGGTAAAAGTATACCTAAATGTGTTACAAAGACCGTTACAACATTTATATCAAATCTAACCTATCAATTACAAAAGCCATTCCAACTTATTTTTTTTTTCATGTTACTAGTTTTATAACGGCTACAACATACAAAAGTCGTTATAATTTGTAACGGCTTTTTGACAAGCCATTATAAATACTTTGTAATGTCTCATTTAGCCACGGTAGACTTAGCCATTACAAAAGTCGTTCCAAAAAAAAGCATTATAAAATAAAAAAAAAGTCGTTCCGAAAAAAAAGTGATTCTAAAAAATGTTTCATAACTTTAAAAAAATTCACTTTTATGTCCTCCCACCAACTTTCGTTAGTAAATTAACGCAAAAACTATATGCCAGTCAAGGGACTGTTTTTAACCATTTTGAAAAGTTAATGGCCATATGACTTGCACGTTATTTTTGCCTTCAATTTTAATAGAAGTTAGAAAGAGAATAGAAAATGAAACTTTTTCCAAGTTATGAGACAAATTCTTTTTATTTTCTTTAATAGGTTATAGTTATATAATAACAATTTATATACGTCAATTATCAATATGAAATATATATACCTATTCAATAATTATTATTATAGTAGTCCCTTAAATAATGAGATCGAAAATATATTTGGCCTAAATTGGGGGAAGAATAATATAAGTTTTCCTATTAATTGGGGTCTTTTTCTAAAATATAGAACAAAAGTAATTGAGAAAACCATACATTTTGAAGTGGAAAAGATGTTTTCAAAAAAAATAAAATTGGAAAAAAAGAAAGAGTAATTTTGGTTAAGAAGAAAAATTCAGGAAGGTTAGTACTTGACAATTGACATAGGTCTCTCTCTCCTTCTCTCTCACACACACGCACACAAAACACACACAGAGCACACAGAACATCAATAAATCATCTCAAACATTCCTTTTCCTGCTTTTTTATAGCAGTTGCAAGAAAGCAGGTGTTTTTTTTCCTTCTCAAATATATACCTTCTCCTTTCTTTTTTCTTCTTCTTCTTCTTCTTCTCTCTTCATCCATGGATACTGCTCAATGGCCTCAGGTACAGAGATCCCATCACCTTATCTCTCTCTCTCTGTCCATGTAATAACTTCATCAAGAATGACTTGATGAGGTTTATAATACTTTTCAGCTCAATTTCCTTTGTATAAAGATTCATATATATGCAGTACTCTTCGTATTTCATACACCGTACCCCCCCACCGAGCTAGCTAACTTTTCTACTCCCTTTTCTACTTTTGGTTCTTCCATATATATATGTGTGTGTGTGAACGTTGCACTTCACTTTCGCAAGAAGCTAGATATCAAGGAAAAAGATTTAATTTGGTATTATTGCTTAATCTTTCCCTTTTCCTTGTTTTATGATCTTTGAATTCAAAAAGTTTAAAGCAAACTAATTAAAGCTGACTTTCTTGTACTAATTTCTTCTCTCCTTGTATGCATCTTTAATTTTTTTTCTTTTTGCTCTCAAGAATTCTGTGGGTTGCTGCAGCTGCTCATCATTTACAAAAATTTTGATCAATTACTTTGATTTTGTTGGCCTTTTCGTTTGCATCTTGAGTTAGTTTTTGCTGTCAAGAATTCTGTGGGTTTGTGCTGCTGTTCATTATTCCTTGTATTTGATGTATCATTAGCCTTTTTTTGTCCATAACTTTTGTAAATTACTTTGTCTTTGTTATTGGGCTCTTGTTCTTGCATCTTTGACTTGTACTGCTCTCAAGAATTTTATGGATTGCTGCTGATGATCATTTCAATTCCTTGTATTTAATATATGTTGAGCCTTCTTCTGTGCCAAAAAAATTGATTTCTGGGCCTTTTTGGTCTTAAGGATATAGTGGTGAAACCAATGGAAGAGATAGTAACAGCCAATACTACATGTCCAAAATCTTCATTGGAGAGGAAAATAGGTAGACCTCAAAGAGAGCAAGCCTTGAACTGTCCCAGGTGCAATTCCACCAACACTAAGTTCTGCTACTACAACAACTACAGCCTCTCACAGCCAAGATACTTCTGCAAGACATGCAGACGGTACTGGACTGCAGGTGGGTCTCTCCGAAACATCCCTGTCGGAGGGGGTTCAAGAAAGAACAAGAAATCATCATCAACATCAACAACAACATCATCATCATCCTTCACTGCACCTTCTCCCTCTCCTGCAAATTATACATCCAAGAAACTCCCTGATTTGATAATCCCACAACACCAAAACCCTAAAAACAGTGCCCACGACACCCAAGATCTCGACCTCGGACTGATCTCATCAACCGCGAATGACTTCAAGGCCATAAATGAACTTATCCAAGTCCCAAACTTTGAAGCCAGCAAAGATTTACAAAACCCTTGCTCTTCATCTTCATCAGATCATCACCACCATCATCATCATCTCTCAGCCCTGGAGCTTCTGAGCGGGATTACAAGAACAGGATCAACAAGGATTTTGAATTCTTTCCCAGTCCCAATTCCCAATTCCACAAATCATGATCCAAACGCAGTTAATTACTCTTCATCATCATCAGGGTTTTCCAGTTTAACTGAGTTTAATAAGCCTCCTCTCAGCTTCTCCATTGATGGGCTTGGAAGCAGCAGCAATTATGGGAGTTTCGTCCATGGAGTTGATCAAGAATCTAGTGGGAAGCTTCTGTTTCCCTTTCAGAGCTTGAAACAGGTCTCAAATAGTACAAATGATGGTGGAGAAAGTAGAGATCAACATGGAGATGCTGGATCTGGTTATTGGCCGAATGGAGTGATAGGTGGAGGATCATGGTAAACACTGATTTAAAATTAAATAATATTATAATTACACACACCCCATATATATTCCAGGAATTATATTTATATTTTATTTTTACTTATAATTATATATTTTTTTGGGTCTGTTCCTTTGGTGTCTCATTGTGGGGTGGTCATCATTTGTTTGGGTTTAATTTCTTCCACAAACACACACACACACAAAAAAAAAAAAAAAATTACTTATGGGGTATATATGTACCTGCAGGGATATATATATATATGTATAGTTATATTTATACGGATATATCTATTTATTCTCTCTACTGATTATCTTCTTTAGGGTTCAAATTAGGCTTAATTATCTTTATTATAATAATTAATTACCCATGTGTTTGGGTATTGAAGAAGCTTGTTTTATATAAATGGCTTCATCAGTTTAATAAGTAGTAGTGATTAGGACAGTACTATCAACTGTGATCAGTGATGGAGAATTGAAGCCCTGATTTTTGAAGGGCCAAGATATATATTGTGTTTGAAGAATTATATTATTATTATTATTATTATTATTATTATTAATTATGTAATTGCAAAAACTCTTCCACAACCCCCAAAAAAAAATAAATAAATAAATAAATAAGGGAAAGAATATTGAACTCAGGGTGTTGAGTGTCAATATTGTTACTTTTGAACTGGACTTTGTATTGAGCTTTTTGATGAAAAATAGTCAGTCTTGCACAGTTCTTTCATTACTTTGAGCATCTCTAGATATATTTGCGATGTTAACTAATGTTGCCGATAATTAATTTAAAGGTTAAATGTAATTTATCCTTATGACATGTGAAAATAAGTAAATATTTTTTGTGAAAAAAGAATTAGTAAATTACCTTCCTATATTTCAAAAAAGACGCAAATTACCCCATGTCAACAGTTTAGGTAGTGGAATAATTTGCTTCATTTTCTAAAATACATTGGTAATTTGCTATTATATTTTTTATATGGGATTTTTTGCTTATTTCTTATATTACAGGGGGTAATTTGCAATTTTTTCCATTAATTTAATTCTCTTAATGCGTCTTTGTGTTTGGTGATGATTATATTAATTTTTCATTTAAAAGCTGATAATTATGATTCCCTCCATCCTCATGATGATAACAAAGAATCTCATTTCATTCAAATTTGAAGTTAGTGGACGTTGAAATAGTGGGAATATAATCTCATACATTTATTCATTTTTATTCTTAAAATTAGTGGTTAAAAATAATTATGTCATGTTGTTTAATTAGGAAATATATATTGCATTCTAAAAGGGAGACGGAAGAAATCTTAAATTTGGAACAAGGAATAGTGATTAAATTTTTTAAAAAGAATTACATAATTAATGATTATTTTTCTTTAGATTGTAAAAAAAAAAAAAAACATAATAAATGATGTTCATTAGCGATATGATTAATTTGCATCCAATTAGATCTTTCGGTTACTTTGAACAATACTGAATATTATTCAACTTGTGTATCTATTTTTGTTTGAGATTTCATTTGATGAAGTAACCCTTTTTTTATACGGTGCTGGTTATTGTATTATCTTGTTTTTACATACATATAATAAACAATCAATAACACTTTAAAATATATTATAAATAAAAATAAAATATAATAATATATTACATTAAAAAAGAAAAAAAATTAATTTATCAGTTAATATAAAATTTAAAAAATTGAATAAATTAGTTATCTCATTGGTATGGCAGTGTCATTAAATTATTTGGCTTCACAAAAAATTAGTATGATACTGTCACTAACTGCGCTTTGTGAGTATGAATGGTCTTTTCTTTTTATATTAGTGTGAATATATATACATATATATATATATATATATACGGAAGAAAAGGTTTTACCACAGTAAGAAATATGATTTTTTTCATTATGTATAATTTTTATGATTAAATTTAAAATATCATGACGGACAATCCTTAGTTATAATTGTGCAACAATTATTAGTTGTTGTTTGTGCAAATAAGGTGAAAATATAAGTAATAATTAAAAGTTGGAACAATTTCTAATTATAGTTAAAATAACAATAAATATTGATTTATGATTCATATTTAAATTTTTGTATTAATTATATTTAATTAAAATAAATAACTATTAACGTTATTAAAATTTTTTAAGTCTTTTAATTTACAGCATAGTAAATAATTCAAATATATATATATATATTTCTTATTTTTTTTTCTTAACGGTGTCCTACAAATTGGTGATATTGTTAACAAATAGATGAAGTGGTACAACTTCTGTTTTAAATGGGGTTAATGATTACTTCCCCATGCCATGTTTCCCTTTCTCTTTCATCTTGAAAGATTGAGAAAGATCTGACAAACCCTTCTCTCTTTTGGTCATTCAGTGGGTCCCACAAACATTCCCCTAAAGTAGGCAAACTGTTCAGGAATTCTTTTCCCTTTCCCCACTTACTCAATATCCAATATTAGCTCTATACAAGCAGCCTATGCATACTTTATGTATAATTTAATTTTTTATTATATTTATATAACTAATAAAATAGAAAAAAGAAAAAAAATAAATGATTACCCAAAATGAACTAACGTTAAATATGCATGAACAAAACATTACCGATAGAAAACATATTTACTTGCGCGAATTTTTAAATGATACATTTTTTGTAAATAGTTATTAAACCAATGGTAAAAACTATTATTAATCACGGTTAAATAAAAATTGACGTAAAAACTTAATTTATTTTAAAAAATCACGATCTACAATCACTGTGTGGCCGTGATTAATAAATTTTTACTACAACTATTAATTTCACGACAAAAATTTGCGGGATTTGCACCAGATTTAGGAACTGTTTTTTTTAATGCTATGAACGATTTTTTTAAGGATGAATTACTATGAACCAACTTTTTAAACGATTATGGAACGAAAAGCCTTCCGTCCTAATAGACGGTGTTACAAATAATTAGGAATGATTTTGCAGATACCGTTTCTAATTTGTATCGGTATTCATACCACATGTACAATAACTGCATTTACTAATTACATGACCATATAAAATATAATTTCTTTATCTGGAATATATATTTTATTTTAGAACAGTTTTCTTTATTTTCTTAAAAATGATTTGAAGCGATTTTTGCAATACTAACATAAATTTGGCACGGTGGTTGTGTCTCCAGATGATATACTTTGGAACGTACTTTAGATTGAAGTTGAACCATACTTTGGAATAGACATAAGAAATATTATTGTAACTGTTGTAGGATTATAGTTTGGAATGGAATATTTGATATTTAGTCGTTAATTTTGGAATATGTTTAGAAACGAATTTGTCCTTTATTAGGAAAATCGTCGTTGTAACAATTTTGTCGGTCGTTCCGAAGACCGTTCTTTAATTATGTATATATTAAAAAAAGATTATTTTAAAATAATAATTTTTTATTTATAATTAATTAGTAAAATTAATTATTTGTATTAATTTGATTAATTAAATAAATATTGAATAATTGAATACAATTAACATTAAAATATGGATAATTACAAAAAAATTATATTAATATAAAATTATTTGTTTACAAATATTAATGAAAGTACTAATCCACAACCTGCCCCTCATCAGCGAGGTCCATTTCTCATCGTTTGGGGCATGAGGGTCCGCGGAGGCTGGATGGACCGTTGGTCGAGGCGTTGAGTTGTGATGAGCCGACAGTCGAAGCGTTGGCCTGCATGAATTTCATAAATTGAATATGTAAATATTCTAAATATTATCCTAATTATTATGTAAATATTATAATTATTAAATGTTATTCTAATTTTGTGATTTTGCTAATTATTATGTAAATACTGTAATACTAAAAATATTATCCTAATTTTTTAATTATGCTAATTATTATGTAAATAATCTAAAATGTGAACTAAATTCAAATATTTTTTTAAAATGTGTACTAAATTCAACAATTTTTCTAATATTTCTTAAATTACAAAAAAAAATTACAGAAAAAATATATTCTGATTTTTCAGATAATATTTCAGAAAATTTGTCAAAAAATAAGAAAATTCAAAAATTACCCAATAATTATAGAATTTACACAACAATTTCATAAATTAAAAATTTATAATTTTCGAAAACTAAACAATTTACAGAAAACTTTTAATATTTCAGAAAATTATTTTCAGAAATTACACAATTTATAGAAAAAATAGAAAATTTATTTTAATTTCAGAAAATAATTTAATTTCAAAATATATTTTAGAAAATTATTTTCAGAAAATTCTTAATATTTCAGAAATTACACAATTTACAAAAAAAAAATATTTTTAGAAAATAATTTACTTTGAGAAAATATTTTCAGAAAATAATTTACTTTCAGAAAATATTTAAAAAATATTATTTGAGAAAATTATTTTCCAAAAAAAATTTAATATATCAGAAAATAATTTTCAAAAATTACAGAATTTACATAAAAAATTAGAAAACTTATTTTGAAATATTTTTATAAAATAATTTAATTTCAAAAAATATTTCACAAATTTTTAATATTTCAAAAAATTATTTTCAAACAAATTTTTAATACAAAATGCATTTTTAAAAATCAGAAAAAATTAGAAAAATAAAACATCACAGAAAATTTCAAAATAATAGTCAGAATATCCACAATATTTCACAAAAGAATAATAAAAATTTATTTTTAATACTAACTTTTAAAAATAACGGGGAGTGGTGGGGAGCGACAGGCAACGATGGGGAATGATAGTGAACAACGGCGAACGGGGAGAGGAAACGGCAGTGAGCAGGGGCGAACGGAGAGAGAGAGAGAAAGAGAGAGAGAGAGAGTGATTGTAGAGTGAACAAAAACTATGCTAAGTATCATTTATATATTAAAATTTTGGAACGATCAAGTATTCCAAAATTGTTCATAAGATCGTTCCTATACTAGTGAAAACGACACTGTTTTACTAGCAAAACGATGACATTTTGATTTGTTTGGAATAGTAAATTTTTTAAATTTCTATTGGAACGGTCATTTATTTACTAAACAGTTCCCATATCCGTTCCTAAACTACGAAAATAACATTGTTTTACCAAAAAATGATATTGTATTACAAAACAGTTCTTATTGTTAAAAACTGTTCCTATTAAAGTTCCAAATAAAAATTAAGAAAGATCAGCATCAGACACATTAATGAGCAAAGAAAAATATACAATGAATGGATTAAAACCATTGAAAACATAAAGTATTTTTTCATGAGAATGGTGTATGTTCACTATATGAAGTATATTTGTATATTCAAATTTGTTAGTATTATATAGATGTAACTAGCATTCGGCCAGTTGAAATTTTGATCAGACCTTTAGATATGATTAAATAGACAAAAGACTACATTAGATGAAATTTTGGACATTTTTGTCATATGGATATTTAGGTATCGTATCTGATTTGTAGTAAGCGAGATTCAAAATGGTGTAACCAACAATCGCTTTGTGATTTTAAATCATAATGTTATATATATTCAAACAGATAGAATCTTATACGAGTTCGAGTTTGAAATTAATTCGACTCGCGGATATTTAGATATCGTAACCAAAATCTATACTAGATATACGTTTAAAATGTTCTGGAACGATTATTTTAAAATTTGGAAGGGTTCCGATAATTAAAGTTAGGAATGATTTTTCAAAGATATAATTTGAAACGGTGTCTTAATACATAACCGTTCCAAGTTGTAACTTTTCCACATTTTTTTGGGGGGGGGGTAAATGAAATTATTGTGGAACAATTCTTGGAATGGTCAATTTGAGATAACCGTTCTAATATTTGAATTTTTCTACTTTTTTTTTTCGGTGGCGTCAAATAAAATTATTGAGGAACTCTTATTGGAACGGTCAAATCGAAATAACCGTTCCATTTTGTGAATTTTCCTTCTTTTTTGTAGGGGTGGAACAGATTTTGAAACGATAAAATTAAAAAAAAAACTATTCCTCCTGGAGATTTCACCTAAGTACCATATACTTTGGAACGATTTTGTCGGAACCGTACATGTACAAAACCATTCGGATAAAATACACAAAACACCCCCGTATTTTAAAAAGTATGTAAAAAACATCCTCCAATTATGAGAATAGGCTAAAAGCCCCCTTATATTTTATAAAACTCAGCAACAAACACCCCTTCCATTAGTAATCAATGGAAGGTGTATTACACCCGCTCTTTGTGCACTTGGGGTATTTTTTAACTGTTTTTTTAATCTTTTCTTTGGGTATTTTTTATTAAAATGCCCTTTCTTTACTTTTATTTTATTTTTGTATTTTTTATAATTTAAAATGAAATATTAAATTATATTTAATTTATTCAATATTAAATATTAAATTAAATTATATTTAAATTAAATAATTTTATAATTCTTAAATCTAAAATTATTTTTAATTAATTACAATATATATTTAATTACAATAATTATTATTATAATTATTCTTAATTACCTAAAAAATTTAAATATTATAATTATTTAAAATATTCTAAATTAACTAAAGCATATTTTAATTAATATAATTAAGATTTATTAAAAAATTTGTGAAAAAAGAAAAACATAACAAATTCGCCCCTTTTTCGTCTAAGTTTCCGGCGCTGTCAGGATGAGTTTTCAATGGCTAAAGGTACCATTCGAATCCTCTCTTCAAGATGAATATTTTCATACCTTCAATTTGAGTTTTCGTCAATCAGAGAGACTGAGCTCAAGCCACGACTATAGAACATGTTTTTCATCTATTCGTCTCCGTTCGGTTGAATCTCGGTCTCAGACCACCACCATCAGACTCGTCTCTTCAAGACGATTCTAACCAGACTGGCCTCACTTAATTTGATAAAAAATTTACAAAGATACAATAATTTTAATAAAGTGCGCTGCTGCGACGAGATGGTTGGGGGGGGGGGTAAGGAATAGGGTGGGGTACTAGTTTTTTTTTAATATATAATGATAATATATTTTAAAATTTTAAATTATTTATATATAATATAAGTTAAATAATTTATTGAATCTAGACCTTTTATTTTTTTAAAATTTGACAGTTGAGATTAATTGATTAGATCTAACGATCAATATTTGATCAAAGAAGATCCAACGGTCATTAAAATAAAAAATAATGTATATTAAGTAAGGATATAACGGTCATTTTTTAAAAAATTAACACCGTTAGTTGGATTTAACGAAGAGAGGGTAATTGAGCTGAGTTTTACAAAACACAGGGGAGCTTTTAGCTTATTCTCATAACAGGAGGGTTTTTTAGCATACTTTTTAAAATACAGGGGGATTTTATGCATTTTGTCCGAACCATTCTTATTGGAAACTTCATTAAAATACCATACAATTTGGAACGGGCATTGGGAACACAATTAGGAATGGCCATCTAGCCGTTAAAATTTGGCTGTTGTACCTCTATCGTAACGGGTATTATAATACAATATTTTCTATACATTAAGCCGGCTCCAGTTGTAACTCACAAATACCTCAAAAATTTTAATGTTGTAAAACTTCGTAACTAGGCTTGGTAAAATACCTAAATGTTGAAAAGAAAAGTTTACTAATAAATATTTTAATCAGTAAAACTTCTAGAGAAATTACCAACAAAAAATATTGATGCTAAAATCAACAATAAATTGATTGTCAAATAAATATTTTTTCTTACTCAATTCATTGCTACTATAAACTAGCCAATAGCAATTAATGCCACTATTTTATAAGAAATTTGTATTATTACTAATGATATTATTTCTTGTAATTCCACATATATACCCAGATACGCGTTTCATTTTTATACACTAAATAAAAAAAATAGAATATTAGAGTTAAAACAAAATAATTAATAATTTAAAATTATCATTATTTTTATATAAATAATAAAAAATTCATTTTGTTACAACACAGAATTTTATAATTTTAATAGAATTATTGTATATATATTTACTCACAAAAATTAGTGACAAAGAAATTATGTATTATAAACGTATCATTGAAACAATTAATGATGCATATATATATATATATATATAATGAAAATTTAGTGATAAAAATTATTTTTCGTAATTACATCTGTTTTATGTCACTATAAATCAGCTTTTAATTGTCTATAGTGGCAATTTCATGTACAGTTCTTATCATGAATAATTATGTTGTGATAAGATCAAAATTATTACTATTTAATATATATTTTTAATGATAATTCTTGAATTATTACTCAATATATTATTGGTAATACACATTTTCAAATAATATTTTATAGGGTAAGTATTACAGCTAGTCTCTTAAGTTTGCATTTAAAATCACTATAGTCTAATAACTTTATTTTTCGGTGTTAGCATTTTGAACTTTAGTTTTAGTCACATATTGGTTCCTCTAACCATTTTTTGATGAAAATATTACCAAATTCTAACTTTTTTTAGGATAAACTAGCCAATATTTAAGTTTTTTTTTCTCATTTTTAATTTTTTAAATCTATAAAATTATCAAATTAGTTCTCTTTCTTACGTGAAAAAGGTTTTGCATCTTGCCGACGTGTGAACCTGCTAAGGAATTTATTCTTGGCCTATTGATGAAAGGAAAAAAGATTGAAAAATGATATACAGAAGCCCCAGGAAGCACAAAACATATAAAGATGCTTTTGGTACTAGCTTGTGTACTTGTGTTCGTGATATGGAAAATGTAATGAGGTGTTTAGAAATATACATCTAATATTAAGTATATGGTGTATGTGAACTAAGTTGTAAATGTGTATGCGATAAAATAAAATTAGCTTATTTATGCTAAAACAAATTTTTCCACTTAGAGGTGGAACATGATCTGATTGTGTTCTTGTATGTTCATGCGTTGAAGTTCTACATTGAAGAACATGGACATGTCGTGCAATATGATCTGGGCATGTAACTCTCAGTTTGGATGTTGATTGTGCTTGTTTGAAAAGCAGGCCCGTGTCTTAGAACGTCAGGTCATGCTCAACTTTTAGTCTTTTTAAAAATAAAAATAACAAAAATGCTCCTATAGATAAGTCATGTGCTTATCAATTGATCATTTTCGACTATATTTTTATAAAAAATGGCTAAAGAGACCAAATTAAAATTCATGAACGCTGAAACTAACAAATAAATTTCAAAGTGATTTCGAATAGGAAATTAAGAGACAATATACTAGTTACCCTTTGACAAGTATCAAAGATGGACAATTGATTATCATAAAAAAATGGAACGGTTAAATGCATTTTTTATTCTATAAATTAAATTATTTGGTGTTTTCGTCCTTTAATTTTTTAGGATAGTATTTTAGTTATATATTTTTTTAATTTTCGTAATTTCAGTCCCTTTTTCGGCTGGAGTTCGTTTGCACCGACGAGAAGGGTAAACTCTAATAAGAAAATGACTAGAATCGAGAAAATTAAAAAGATATAGGACCAGAAATGCTTCCTTAGAAAGTTAAAAGGATAAAAACATTGGCAAAAATGAGTCAATAAGAACAGTAACCTCAATTTTAAAAGGTCGCGTGAGATACATATATATTTTTCAGATGAAGAAGGTGAGCTCGGGTAAAGATAAAGGATTGAAATTACGAATAAAAAGATACAAGTCGAAAATGCTACCCCAAAATATTAAAAGATAAAAATACTAAATAATTTAAGTTATTGGATAAAAATATATTAAACCAAATAAACGTATGTCCATACATTTTGTGAATATTGAATTCATACAACAAAAATTTTATTTTGAATGTACCCATTGAACTACTTTGTCATATAAATCTAAATGTATAATATTTCTTTTAAGGTTGACTAAAATTAGTTCTCCAACTCTTCCTTAAAACTCGAACTGATGGCATATCTTTATATAAATAAAATATTATTATCGAACCACTTGATCATTTCTATATATATATATAAATATATGTCTGTTGTTGTTTTGCTGTAAAGCACTATACATATTATGTGGGGTGGACATAATCACACTTCCTCTCTCAAGCAGTAGCAGTAGCAGTAGCAGTCCACAACCATTGAGGTCTATTTTGAGTGGGTAAATAAATGAGTCTATTTTGAGTGGTTTCCAGTTTTGAGCCTCAATTATGTTCTCTCCTGTTTTGGTGATGAGAAAGAGAGAAAAGCTGATGCATTAATGATTCACTTTCCTGTGGGCAGTATGGGGTATCACAGTAACAACATATTTTCCCCCAATTCAAAATTAGCTTTTATTGGCGTTTAATCTTTTTCTGTAATTTCTTAATTTGAAAAAAAATAAAATTAGTTGAAACCTAAATCCATGCTTGATTTCCTTTTTAAGTTTCTAATGAAAAGTATGTCTTTTTAGGATCAAACACATTTTCTACTCATAAAGAGTACATATAATCGCATTCGTCTTTTAAAAAATGAAAGGTAACAATACTTTCAAGAAAATAATTTATCATTAATAGAACAAAATTAATATCCTTTCTACTTACCTTCTAAACTCTTTTCATTTACCCCTTAAATGTGTATACTACAAAATTTTCCCATTAACATTTTCTAGTGATTTTATTTGAAACTTAGTATTTAATATATATCATAAATTAGGTAATGTAAAACATTTAGAACTCAGAATTTGCAACAATATGTTTGAACCGTGATGTAACCACATATATATATATATATATCATGCATATTATTTTATAAAAATAAAATTTTCTTTTATTTAAATTGTATATTTCACAATAACATGAATAAACATTTAAAATATATCACATAATTTTTGTATTTACACAAACCTGACACGCTCGAAAATAGATCCAGTTCAGCAGATGACTCATCAGACAGTAGGGATTCCATATCACACTTAATCCTATCATCTTAGGACACATCATACTAAAAAGTTTCTAACAAATCCCCCTTAGATTTGTGGCAGTTGACCTAGAAACATGTGAAACAAAATCCATCGAACTCAGACTGATTGGGCACTGAAAGCACCGGAAATACAAGTGGATCAGCCCGGGAGCGCGCAAACGAAAGCGGTAATATCAAAATATATAAATTAAAATGAAACGTAATAAAAATCATAATTCCAAGGGGTGTACCTTTGGAGTTTCCGTCGATTCGATGTAGTTAAATAATAAATGACAATAAAATAAACAGGGTTAATAGTTGAATGAAAAAATCGAGAATTGGATAAATCATAAATTAAGAATTACCTTTTAATTTGATTTATGTCGAACCTCCTCCGTTTGACCCGTTCACGCAAGGCTTCAACGTACAAACCCTCTAAAGTTGCGTCCACACCAGTTGGGATCACTCAATTCTCTTTGCTAGAAGAAAGTTAGGGAGACAAATGCACATCAAGTGTGTATTCAAGAGGGGTGGCCGAGAGATGGAATTAGGGTGTAGGAAATTATTTCTTACTTTGTGATGTATTCATTCATTAGTTATTCCAAATAACTAATACTATACATTAGTTATTCCTCGTCCCTTCTCGGTGATTTGTGTGTGACTCTTTAGGTTCACCTTTCAGTTAAACTTGGGCTAGTGTCAAACACTACTATTAATGAAATTCAATTTAATTTGTAATTCTCGATCAACCCTTGATCAAGAAAGCCCATTGCCATAGGTGGCCGTCTAGCAACGGTCCATTGCACTAGAGACTAGGCGAATATTCGTGTGAAGTTTTAGACTCTCGAGTCCATACGGGTATGGTCCTTCCGTCTACCATCTCCTGTCCTTAGTCTAGGGCATAGAATTGGGTGTCGGTTCTTATCCTAGACTAGGCGTCTATGCTTAATACTTGAGATCGTGTTACACCAAATGGCTTGACATAGGAACCTCTTTCAATCTATTTGATCAATGACTATGGCCAACACTTTATAGAGTGTAGATGGATCTCCAAGTGCATAGGAGACACATCTGTCACATTTTGATAGGGAACAGATTCTCTTCTTGGAACTCACCGTCTTTACTACATACTTTGACTGCACTAGACAAGGCTTATGGTGACCATATCTGAGACATGATCACCTCTCACACTAATCTAAGATACAGTCATCACATGCACATGATTGCCTTGATTCCTCAAGTCTGAAGACTACTCTTATACTATCGGAGTCGAGAATTCGAGTATCGATCAAGCCTCCAAGGCTTCCATATGATGATCCACATAAGTCAATTCAATCGATTCGACACCTAGTCAATCGACCCACTAAGATCGCATAGACGTCTTATGTCTGTTGCCGATGAAACACAACACTAATCAAATGAATGCGACTTTTAATGCAAGTCTCAGTAAGACTCTCGATGCCCAGTCTCAAAGTCCTTGACTTGGAACATTTCAGACCTAACCTTTGGCAGTTGATTTCATGACCGACATCCAATGCGCAAAACAACTGTTGCATGGTTGTTAAAGTGGTCAGTGGGCATCTGTTGTGATGTCCAAGCAGTGCTTGTTGTAATTTGGTAAGTACATAAGATACGAGTGCCAAAGACGAATACTTACCATATACGTCGGGACAATATTTTTTAAATAAAGATTGCTTGGATGGTTCTCAAAACCGCCAATCTAATTGGCTTTTGGTCACATATTCCAACAATCTCCCACTTGACCTTGAAGCCAATTACTCATGTTTTTCAGATTAAACTGATATGAGCAGTTTGCGATATCATCTAGGCTTATGGGTTTACTTTTGTTAATGTTGATGTCCTGCGGTCCAACACATGTTATATCTTCCTATCATCTCTCCACGAAGATGATGGTGTCTAAGATTTTTCCTTGGACCTGTGATGAGATTTGGGGCTTTTTACCTTGTGCCATAGCCCAATTGTCATTGTCCAAGGTGACTATTGGTGTAGCTGTGCTAAGTAGCATACCCAACAATTAGGCGTTGTTTTTCTATCTTAACCATTTTTTAATATAACTTTAAAATTACCATACATTCAATGTTCCATGATAAAGTTCCTTGTGGTAATCCATTTAGAACCTTTTCAATTTTACCACATTATTATAAATCTCAAATGTACATTCGTTTTGAGATTAAATGTTATTCATATGATCCTGGAAGCTACTATCGCTATAACCTTCCAAAACCAACTCACAATTAATGGGGTCAAGGGCTCTTCTCAATTCTTATTCAAGTATTAAATATAGCTCTTCAATAGCTATCTGTTGCCTCGTCAGTGCACACTTGATATCCATTGTTATTCTAAACAAGCATAAGCAACATCAGGTTCAGTGCACTGAACAACATTCCATACTGCTTACAGCAAAGACGTAGGAGATGTCAAACATCTAAGCTTCTCATCAGTCTACCACAACAGAATCTTGGACAACTTATCCCTATATAGGAATCCAATTCCTATTATGAAGAATTTTATGAACAACGTTCGTGTCTTTGATTTCCACAATATCGTTCTATCATTCCAAATGATCAAAGACATTTTAATATCTAAAATACTTGGAACACAATTGAGCTCCCACTGACCTTCCACTTTGTTCTTGACCAAGTCATATACCTCATGATCTTGTCAAAACAAGTATGTAGGGCGTTCAAACCTAGTTTGAACTCCATAGCCGATTTTATGGCTCCAAGCCATTTATCCAAATCGATGTCCTGCATTGCTTCTCCTTGTTCGATTATAGAAACTCGTACCTATAGGGTAATCAGAGTTTTCTGATCGTCCTTTGGAAAACTTTAGATATGGTTAGTTAAAGTTTTGATTACTAGTGATATTTGCATTATTGTATAACGAAGCTGTATAAATCAAACTCCAAGTCTAATATTCCTCCCAATAACCCTTTAACGTATGCAGGACCATTCCTCATACTCAAGATTTTTGTAGGGCATAGGTTTGCCATTCCATATCAAATATGGTGTCTGGATTGCGACTTAAGAAAACACCACGTTTTACAACTGGATAATTTTTTGAAAGTCCATATCCAAATGGTGCAACTAGTTCAGTGAAACACCGATTGGACCATGTCCATTCAAGGTTCGATTTATCCCTTACTAGAGACAGTTCAACATCATCTCTTTTGGAGGAATTTCATTGAATGAGAATTCCATTCTCATTTTGAATCTTTCAAGAACTCCTATACGTATCACCTCGATCCCATCGAGGGGTTTGTTTCCATAACCATTTTGGTACTCCACCTCAAGTCTAATTTCTCTGAACTTTCTAGAAGTTCTTAGATTTGTGACCCTCTACTAGTATTTGTGTATTTAGTAACTTACTGATGTCCATTTTGGATCCAATCTAATAGATCGTTTTTTACAAGCATTCTTTGTCCCACAAAGTGATTTCACGATTTTCTTCCTTCTCAGAAAGGATTCATAAATTAGTAAACTCAAATCATCTATTGCTAGACTCTTGAATATATCAACCTACTCATCCTAACTAGAGGGATATGGCCCTAGCTCATGCATTCCATTCTCTGTAAGTTATGTTCTTGATCATCCTTTATAGTCATTTCTTTTGATCATCCATAATCCAATTATGTAATATGACAATTTAATAACTCAACAGACTGAAGAGAATCTTTTATTGTTCAAGCTTATAGTCTAATTTGTCCAACAATTGACTAATGACTTGATCACGCTAGGTTGCATAATCCTATACTATTTCAATATGAATACTAATAGCTAAGTTTATTTAGTCTTATTGCCTTTCCAATAATGGGCTGACCATTCGTTAGCTTTAAGACTACTTGATTTAGCATTCTATTCCTTTTCATTTTATGCAAATCATTTACAGAAATACATTTCAAGAGCAAGTGTCCAACACTTAGGACAAGAACAGTAATCATGTTTGCTCAACAAATGCCATAGTTGGGTGAAAGGGAGTTCACGACACTCCTCTTCTAATGCCCTTTGGCAATTTCATGCAAACATCATAAGAAAATTTTGACTGCCGAACTGTTATTCCATTTTCCTTCTACCCTTGCCCATCAAGGCGACAAGAGCTCTCAAAGAGCTTGTAGCGACTGACTTAGCTTCATCCTTCTCTCTCATTTGGCATTCGGTTCCCTTGCCTTTCGCTTTTGAGCTTGAAGCCTCTAAGTCCAATACCGACGGTGTAAATTCTTCATTTATTGTCTCGTATTGGTCCAACCATTTCATTAACTCATGAAATGGTCTTCTCAAGCCTGTTTAGAGTTTATGATAAATAGGTCGAAGGAGGGATGAAGGGACCTGAAGGATTACTTCATGTACCCTTTCAAGATCAACATTGAGGTTTTCGAGCTCTTCTGCAAGGGATAGCATCTCAACCCCATGTTTATGTACAAATGACCTTAGTCATCTTGGCTTCAAAAAATGTGTCCGTCGCAACATATTCAATATGTAGGTTCGACGCTGCATAAATTGATTTGTATGGAGCATTTATTGAACCAACAATGTGCAGCCTGTCATACCGCTCATGAATGACAGAAGCAGGTATGATGCTATGTACCTTGCGATGTCAAATGTTCCTTAAGCAAGGACCCCTTTTGCAAGCCCGATGGAAGTGGTTTTTCCATGACATAAACCCAAGTTTGGAAATCGAGGACAATCCTCTGATTTCCACAGTTAATTTTAATCGATAATGTTCCATTAAATAAATCTTAAAATAAAGAAAAATTAAAAAACGGTATCCTAAATATGCATTCTAAACGCAAAGCGGAAACAGTAAGTAGATTATAGCAATATCGAGTTTGAGTTAAGACTCGGTCTTTAGTCATTAACTTCTCCTACTATTTCTACAAAATTCCACTACTCTCAAGTGGGCTTTCAGAAAATCCTTTTCTAGTGAGCTTGGAATCCACAAGAACAATTTACCATGCTCCACTTTTATGATTCACATGAAAAAAGCCTTGTGGGAGGCAACCAATGTCATTCTCATTCCATGAAATTTTTAAGATATTTTGCCTCACCTCTGCACATGGGTCCCAAGGACTCTAAGTGAATTATGCTACTCGGTGTTAGGCTCAACCCATCAACCAAATCATACCTTAATTGTCGCCCCGATGAATCATGAGACAGAAAAACAACGAGCATATTTCTTTGTTCAAAACAATAATGCAACTTGCCTACTACACCAAATGTGCCACGATTCGTGAGACCGCACTTGGATAGCGGTAGCTTCCTCATAATATTGTTATGGATGAAAGGCCTGGACAGATTGGAATGCCATTTCGATATAAGTCCGTTTATGGGCTTAATATTTTTTTCTATGTCGGCCTCAACCCATCAGTCAAATCACACCTTAACTATTGCCCCCCATAACTCATGAGACAGGAAAATAGTGAGCTTGTTCCTTTGTTTACAATAATGGTGCAGCTTGCCTCTAGTCCAAATGTGCCACGACTCGTGAGACCACACTTGGATAATGGCAACTTTCTCACCACATTATTGTGAATGGAAACCTTGGACAGATAAAACTGTTTTGATCTAAGTCCATTTTGGTCGTAACATTTCAACTTGGTCCAACCAAGTGAGAGTTAATTATGAGTGGTTTGACCGAGACCTCATCACATACAAACATTTCATCCATAAATATCAAATATTTAAAGCATTAAATAAATGCATAGCATTCAATAAAACTTAGCATACCCCTGTTAGATGATCACGAGCTTAACCTATGTGACCTACTAAGCCCACAATGATTGTATGGTCAGTCTAAGGTGGCTCTATGCTATTATATAGTATTTTACCCATCAACATATAAATAGGCCTTGTGATATCTCCATGGGCCACCTACTCCATGGGCCTCCTCTTTCATGGACCTTCTTCTCCATGGGCTTGTTTAAAATAAAAAGAATCCCGAAAATCTTATAGTACTCTCATTACAATTGAAAAAGAAATCCTGATTGGAAGTCGGGGGGAGTACATAGGAGGGAGAAAGCAAGCCTTATTATTCCAAGGCTAAAAACGAGAAGGAGAGAGAAAACAAAATCACAAGGGCACACCGGCCACCCAACAAAACTTAAAAGACATACATTCAATCTAGGGTTCCGTGATTATCCATTCACATTCATTCTAGCATATAATAACTATTCATCATGCTAGAGAAGAAAATAATAATTCCAAAAATTATTGCGATATCCAATATCACGACAAACAATTATATGCAGAAAATAATAAGTTTAAAATTTGCAACTCAAACAGATGATTAAGCCTCGTGCATCCTATGCTCACAAATAAATTAAATTAATTAATTAAGCCTCGTGCATCCAATGCACACAGATAAACCAAATTAATTAATTAAGCCTCATGCATCCAATGCACGCAGATAAACCAAATTAATTAAAGCAATTTCATTCTATAAAATAATCCAATTTTCTCCAAAACTAAATCAGCAAAAAATAATATTTAGTAGAAAATAAGGAGAAATTAAAAAATTCAATTTTCCTGAAAAAAAGCGAAAAAATGGCCCAGCCGTCGGCCGTCAACAGCAGCAACAGCTCAACAACAGCCGGCTACGTGCGCGCGCACTAGCTAGGCTGCGCCAAGCTCTAGCCTGGCCGTGCGCACGCTGCGCACTGCCGGTCAGCAGTGCACTGCTACAGTACCACTTTTGATTTTTGATTTCCACACATTAATCTGGAATTAAAATCAATTATTTTACCAAAAAAATCAATTTCCATAAAATACTTAAATCATCCAAAATTTCAAAAATTAAACAAATTTATTTTCTCACATAATTGTTCAAGAATAAACAAAAATATATCATATTTCAAAAGTGATAAAAACATATTGTCATGCTTATTCACACAAAACCATAACCCTTACATCGTACTGGGCTCTGATACCACTTGAAAGCACTGTGAAATGCGAGCAGATCGTCCCAGAAACGCGCAAGCGACAACGGGAATACCGAAATACATAAATTAAAATGAAAGGTGTAAAACTATAATTCCAGGGTTGTACACTTGGAGTTCTTGAGCGTTCGATGTAGTTAAATAATAAATAAAAATAAAATAAATGTGGCTAATGGTTGAATGAAAAAAATGAGAGATGCATAAATCATAAATCAAGAATTACCTTTTGATTTGATCTATGTCGAACCTCCTCTGTTTGACCCGTTCACTCAAGGCTTCAATGTAGAAATCCTGTAAAGTTGCATCCACACCACAATGGAATTTGGGATGCCTCAATTCTCTTTGCTAGAAGAAAACTAGGGAGAAAAATGCACACCGAGTGCGTATTCAAGAGGGGCAGCTGAGACGTGGAATTAGGGTATAGGAAATTGTTTTCTTTGTATATATTCATTCATTAGTTATTCCAAATAGCTAATATATATATATATATATATATACCTTGTATGGATGCATTAAAATATGTTTAGGTTCATTTAACCATCCATAAGATAATAAAATCCTTTATTCCAAATAAAGAATGACTAACATGGCACTTCCCAAAAGCGAATTTGTTAGTCAATAATTTTCTATTCTAAGAATTTCCACCAACTTAATTATGGATTTGCATTGGCCAATTTTATTAAATTAAATACAAGGTCCAATAATGTAAATTACATCCAATTTAATTAAAACCCACTTAATTAAGTGCATCATATATTTAATCCAATTAAATATATGAGCCCAATAAACCTTTATTAATTAATAAGTTCAACTTATAAATAATAAAGGCAAGCCATCATAAAATTAATCCTATTAATTTATTCTTGGACTTATCCATCCAATGAATTCCTCATATTTATAAGTAATCCAATTACTTATAGAATTAATTCCCAATTAATTCCTCGTCCCTTCTCGGTGATTTGTGTGTGACTCTTTAGGTTCACCTTTCAGCTAGACTTGGGCTAATGTCAAACACTATTATTAACTAAATTCAATCTAATTAATAATTTTCGATCAACCCATAATCAAGAAAGCCCGCTACCATGGATGGCCGTCTAGCAACGGTCCATGGCACTAGAGACAAAGCGAATATTCGTGTGAACTTTTAGGCTCTCGAATCCATACGGGTACGGTCCTTCCCTCTACCGTCTCTTGTCTTTAGTCTAGGGCATGGAATTGGCTATTCCATCCTGGAATAGGCGTCTATGCTTAATACTTGATATCGCATTACGCCAATTTGCTGACTTAGGAACCTCTTTTTCCTATTCGATCAACGACTGTGGCCACAACTTTATAGAGCGTAGACACATCTCCAAGTGCATAGGAGATACCTCTGTCACGTTTTGACAGGGGATGGATCCTCTTTTTGGAACTCACCATCCTCACTACATACTTTGATTGCACTAGGCAAGGCTTATGATGACCATGTCTGAGAATCGATCACGTCCCACACAAATCTAAGATACAATCATCACCTACATATGACTTCCGTGATTTCTCAAGTCTGAGGATTACTCCCACTACCAGAGTCGGGGATTCTAGTCATACCGACCAAGCTTCAAAGACTTCTATAGGACGACCCTGTAAGTTAGTTCAGTCGATTCGACACCTAGCCAATCAACCCACTATGATCGCATAAACATCTCATGCCTGTCCCCGATGAAACATAGCACTCATCAAATGAATGCGACTCTTAATGCAAGTCTCAGTAAGACTCTCATGTCCAATCTCGAGGTCCTCGACTTGGAACATTTCAAATCTAACCCTTGGTGATTTCATGACCGCCATCTAATGGCAGTCCAACTGTTGCACGATTTGTTAAAGTGGTCTATGGGTATCTGTTGTGACGTCTAAGCAGTGCTTGATATAATTTGGTAAGTATAATAGATACGTGTGCGAAGACGAATACTTACCATATTCGCCAGGACAACATTGCTTAAATAAAGATTGCTTGGATAGTTCTCAAAACCACCAATCTAATTGGCTTTTGGTCACCAATTCCAACAGGCATGACTTCTTCAGACTGTCGAATATTGGTTTTGACAAGTTCAAATTACAATGCATTTTTTTATGAGTTGCATAGCTATCAAATGGTATATCGTACACTGCTCTCATGACTAGATTTGTGCTCTTAATAGACCTATAAATAGAGGTTATCGTGCAACCATAAGAGTGACAAGTATCATTGACTCTCACACACTCTTTTTCTCAATTTCAACAAGTCACTCGCATATTTTCTTACTCCACACAATTATTATCACTTTATCTCGATATTTTATCATGTCACTATTGTACCATTGTTCTTATGCTATTTCAGTCATTTATTCAATAATTCAAATAGCCACTTAACCATCAAAGTGTTAATCCCTATTCTGCATGTTAGTTCTCCTTTGATTTTAGGATTTTGTGAAGATTCTTCGATCATTATGGTGCTGGTGGACCTCGGTACCCATCATTGGCATTGTCTCTAGGAACACTTGAGATAAAGGCGTGAAAAATGGCTATATCAAACAACGGAGTTGATAATGACTCTTTTGAATGAAAAACTTCCCTGCCTACTATAGTAGTTTCTACTGTTCCAGCTCCAGAAAGAGGCACTAGGAGGCCTCAATGGCCCTGCTCTCGCTCTCGATCCAACAACCTTCTTACTGCCACCAACCTGCTCTTTTTTTAGTAGTTCTTTCAGTTCATTGTTGAGACCATCTGCAAGGAGTGGATAGGCTTGGGAAGCGTGATAAAAATCCAAAAAATAAAAAAAGTTACGACAAATAAATTTCAATCAGGGGATGTACCTTTGATCTATTACTGGGCGTTTGGTGTAAAATAAAAATAAAATAGGGCTATTGAAAACAAAGAAAACCAAGAATAGGAGAAAAACATAAAATGAGTTTCATCCTCGTCGTTTTTCTTCGATAAGTTTCAAGCATTGGTTCCTTTCTCCAAATCTGTTCAAGGATAGATCTCGACAATGAGACCCTCTAAAAACGTCCATCCTCCCACTAGAAGGACGTGGTTTTTTCGTGCTAGTAAGAACAACTACGAAAGAGTAGAGATCGAAACAACTGCTAATAATTAACGTGTTTTGATCACTGGTTCATTTTTCTTTGATCTCCAAGACCAAAAGATAAACTTGGAGATGGATAGAAGAGATAAAGAGAGAGAGGACAATATTTGGAGAATGCAGAGATTAGTGTATTATGTGTGTGGCTAAGATTAGGTGTTGGTATATATATAACCTAGTCATACATATACAAGGAGTCTTAACCTAGTTAGGCTCCAAAAAGTTAACCCTAAACCTAGCAACCCTTCACCCACGAAATTCACCCCCAAAATTAGCCAAATAATTCCCCAAAACTGTCCTCCTTGACTTGCCAAGGTCTAACCAAGGCCTTGGGCTTATATTAAATAGGCCAAGCTCAATTAAATCAAACCCCACGCCTCATGGACTTAAATTAAATTTAGTTTAATTATAATCCCAACATTAAAACATCATTTAATCTAATTAAAGGACCCAAGACTTTCATTATCTCTCTTTCAATATATAAATCCAATTTATAAATCGGACCAAATCAAATAAAATTAATTCAATTAATTTAAATGGCTAACTTGAAATTCTAATTAATCCAACTAATTAAGTTTCAAGTCATCCATCCAATGGATTGATCTAAATAAATGATCCAATAATTTATACTCCGCAAATATTACTTTTATCCAATTAAATTAATCCAACTCTTCTAGAATTATTTCCATCCCAATATAGTGGCATTGTGTGACTCTTTAGGTTCACCCTCAGTTAGACTTGGGCGTGTCTGACCAACACAATTAATTAAATCTAATTTAATTAATTATTTTTAATATCCCATAACTAAAAATGGCCAGTTACAATGGGTGACCTTCTAGCAACATTCCATAGCACTAGAGACTAGGTGAGTAGTGGCGTGACTATTTAGTTTCATATTCATACGAGTACGGTCCTATTGTTAATCGTCTTCCGGCCTTAGTTTGGACATGAAATTGGGCATTTGTTCTCATCCTTGACTATGCAACCATGCTTGATACTCGAGACATGTCAATTGCTTTAGCTAAAGAATTTTGGAGTGTAAACTATCTATAAAGGCATAAGATAATTCACTTTTATATACTAATAGGGGATAGATCCACTCTTGGAATCCACCATCCTCGCTACACACTCCGACTGCACTAGATAAAGCTTATGATGACCATGTCCTATGACACTGCCACCGCTCACCATATCCAAGATACAGTCCTCGTATGCACATAACTGCCATGATTCCTCAAGTCCGAGGACTAATCTCGTACTATCGGAACTAGGAATTCCAGTCATACTGATCAAACCTTAAGAAGCTTTCATATTCCCATAATTCAGTACAATCAGTCGACTACCTTGCCAACTAACCCACAAAAATTGCCCAAATGACCTATGTCTCCAGCTGGGGAAAGGCAACTGCAGTACTTAGTACAAGTCTCTATTAGACTCTCAATGCCCTGTCTCGAAGTCCTCAACTTAAAATGTTTTCGGACTGACCCTCAAGAGTTAGGTTCATGGCTGCCCAACTCCACGGGTTTATCCTTTTGATCTGTGGGCATTTCATTGTGATATTGAAATCCCATTGATTATCAGCGGTAAGTACAACGAAACACACTGCAACCTTGATGAATTCTTACTATATTCATCAGTTTAATATTATTTGATAAAGATTAGATGAAAAACAACCAATCTAATTGGTTTTTTGTCACCCATTCCAACAATCTTCCACTTGACCATTAAGCCAATTACTTATGTCATTTAGAACCTTCTAAGTATGAGCACTCTGCGATATCGACTCAGTTTCATGGGTCTACTTTACTTTCTTCTAGATCTACACGGTCCAATCGTGTATTTTTCGTCACCATCGCTACCTGTGGATGGCTGTTTATATCTAAGAATTTTCTTGGATCTTGTGTTGAGATCTCGGGCCCAAAGGCTTTAACCCTAGCGTTGTCGTTTGCTTCCAAGGCTATAGTTGCTAGGCACCATATCCATCCAATAGATGTGTTTCTTCAATTCACACCACTTTTCATGACTGGCTTGTTAAAGTTGTCCCACAATCAAATTTTAAAATGGGACATCTGCTTGAAATCCTTTTAAGCTACCATGCCCACCATCAAGTCCGAACATGCCTATACTTTGAGGACTTATCCATTATTCACATGAATCTGAAAGCTAGTATCGCTTAACCTTCCAGAATGAACTCTTCACAAATTGTGTGTCAGAAACACTTCTTTAATCCTTATTTCAGTATTAAAAATTGCTCTTGACAATTGTCTAATGCTACATTGGTGTATTCCCAATATATGTTGTGTTATGCCCAAAGCATACATAACATCAGGTCAAACACTCTGATCCAATGCTTTCGCACTACCTATGAAAAAGATGTAGGGGATGTCCAAAACATCTGAGCTTTCTCATTACCTAGACGTAACTAAGTCTTGAACAGCTTCAACTTTATCATCAGTCAATCATGACTGAGTCTCGAACAACTCGAGCTTTTTCATCAGTCTCCCATGAATGATTCTTGAATAGCTCAGCACTTTATTGGAATGTAATTCCTTTTATGGAGAATTTTGTGAATAATTTTATTTGTGTCTTAATGTTTTCCAAACATCTTAACCTCATCCAAATGAGTAAGACGTTCATACACTAAACACATTGGAACTCAACCCAACTCCCACTGACCTTTAGCTCATTTTATCAAATCATACCCAGTATGATCTTTTGACAAATCGGATATTCCAGTTATGTGAAGTTTCAAATCCAGTTTTGAACTTTGTAATGAATCCTTAGGCTCCAAGCCATTGATTATGAATGATGTCCCACATTCTTATGTCCTATTGGATTATAATCCAATCACTCGAACAACTAAGGACTAGAATATGGTCAGTTAGAGATAGTTGCGATTGCAAATGATGTTTTTGAGAAAGTTGTACGAAATTGAACCCCCATTGTTTCCTTGATGTGTATAGGAATATCCTATCAACTGAAGTACTTTGTAGGATGAGGTTTGTGGTACAAGGGCCGACTTATTTTAGTGAAACACCAATCAAACAAAGTCCGACTTAGTTTGATTTCTTCCTTATCAGAGACTGATCAATCGTGATCCTTTGAGGAAGAACTTAACCGAAAGAGAATCACATGCTCATTTTTCGATATTCAAGAACTCCCACTAAATTCACGCCCTCTCAATCCAATCGAAAGCTAATCAATTTTGTTCACCATTCTGTGCCTAATTCCTTGAACCTCATCAAATAGACTTGTGAACCCCACATTGATCTTGTGCATTTTAGTATCATATTAGATCCAATCCAACATGCAACTGGTAAACTCATTTTGTCCCACACAAAAGCTTTTGCGCTCTCTCTCCTCCTTAGAAAAGGTTTTGAAAGTTAATGGATCCAAATAGCCTATTTCTAGTAGTCTTCGAATCCATCACTCTTTCTCATCCTCAATAGGAAGAGATTAACCTACCAGGACTGTAATTTTCGTTCTAATTATCATTTTTATTCTTTGTTTGAATATGCATAATCCAATTATGAGATAGTATAAAATTTATATTTCACCTAATAGACATGAATCCCATTCAATTTCAAATAGAAAACTTCATTGATCAAAATTATGTAATCACAATTGTCCCAATCATTCTAGGTTACATAAACACTATCCTAACATGATCACCACTAAGTCTAACTAAGTCGTTAGTCTTTGCAGCAACAGCCCTACTATCGCTAAGCCTTAGGACCTTCTTTTTTCAACTTTTATACTTCTAATCACCTGCAAATCATTTGAGATTGGGAATTCACTGGTATCTAATACCAAGAGTAGAATGGTGATTATGTTAATTATCAATTAAAGATTTTACCGTCATCAAGGAGGAGCTTAGGACACTCCCTCTTCCAATAGCCCTTCTCTCGGCAATAAATGCAAACATCATTTAGAATCCTTGACTGATGAACCCTCTTCCTCTTCCCTTTACCGCTTGGCAGTGTAACAAGAGCATTTTGAAGTGCTAGCAGTAGTACAAGATGTCTCATCCTTCTTCCCCTTCACAAGTCCGACAAGCTTGCCATTTGATTCAGAGGTTGAAGCCTCTCCCACTAGTACCGGGGGTGCAGAGTTTTCAATCGTTGCCTCATACTAGACCTACATATAAATCAACTCATGACATCTTTTCTCAAGTCCATTCATGTTGTAGTTGATAATAAATTGATCAAAAGAGGGAGGTAGTGATTATAGGATAACGTTAACATACATTTATTCCTTCTCAGAACCTGGAGTTCTTTGACCTTTTTTACTAGGGCTAGAATCATCACTCCCTGCTCTCGTATGGATGACCCCTTCAATCATTCTAGCTCCAAAGAATGCCTTCGTCACGGCATATCTAATATGTCGATCCGGTACCGCTTAAAGTTATTTCATGCCGTGCATTATTGACTAGAGGTCTTCAAACCTCTTGTACTATTTTTGGACCTATTTACTCATCGAGTCTACTACAATACTGAGTACTTTTTGATGTCCCTCAAGCCACTTAGTAAATATTTTGAATGTCAAATATTCTCCTGGTAGGAACTCTTCCCACAATGTTCGAGGTAGAAACTTGTCCAGAACATAAGTTTGGTACTAGAAATCGAGGAATATCATTGGATTTCTCAGCCAATATGAATAATTTGTTCCATCAAATTTGCTTGCCTCAAGTATGGAATTAAGTGGATTCTTAGACATCTACAGTTAATAGAAAAGTTAGTAGATTATCATAATATTATATTCAAGTTAAGGACTTGGACTTCAATCATCAATCCTCCTACTATTTCTATGAAAGCCCATCACTCTCAAATGGAGTTTCAGGAAACCTTTTCCTAGTGAGCTTGGGGTCCACAAGCGAAATTCTCTATGCATTGCTTTTACGATTCACATGGAAATAGCCTCGTCGGAGGTATCTAATACCATTCTCAATCTACAAGATTCCCAATATATTTTGTCTCACAATTTTAACGTGATTCCAAGTACCCCAAGCAAATCATATTACTTGGTGTTAACTTGACCCATAAACTGAATAACACAGATTATCGCCCCTCACGACATGCGACAGGAAAATAGGTGCGTATTCACTTCGTTTAAATAATAGTGTAGCTTCATTTAAGTCCAAACATGCTACAAATCATGTGACCACATTTAGGTGAAATCAGCTTCCTCACTACATTACTGTGGATGGAAAGCATGGAATAACAAATCTTTGCTTAATTCTATTTTTTAGGTTTGATATTTTAACTTGGTCCGACTAAGTTAGAGTTATTTATTGTTTGACCAAGATCCCATCACATATGAATATTTTGCATTCATAATACTCTAAATATTAAAAGTAATAATTGAAGTACATCGTCATAAAAGATATAAGCCCAGCACGCCCCTATTGGATGATTAGAAGCCTAAAAGTCTGTGCGACTGACTGAGCTTGCAATGAATCTATGGTCAGTGTAAGGGTAGGCCAATACTATTACAAGCTATTTAACCCATTAATATTTTATTTGCCTCGTAATCTCTCTTTATTTCTTCATCTCTATCGTTGGCTCTGTCCTTTGGGCATCTTCTTCATGGGTCTCTGTGGGCCAGCCCATGGTGACTTATGGCCTTCTCCATAGGCCTCCATCGTTTGGACTTGCTCTTTATAATTATTAAAAAAAATAAAAAAAAAAGCCTTCTGTCTAACCTATTACAATCATTAAAAATTAAAAGGAACCCCAAACAACAATTGGGGGAGTACATTAATAGAGAAAAATAAGCCTTAAATACATTAGGCTAAAAATGAAGAGATAAGAAATAAGAGGCCCGCAAGCCCGAACCCAACAGAAAATAAAACCATCCACAAGGTCCAATTGGCTTCGTGATCATCCATGTTAATCTAATTAATAAAATAACACATTTATTTATAAAATAAAGATGCACCAAAAATATAACGCAAGACATGCATTAAAATAATGATTCCTAATATCATAAATTAATTACATATCCAATCCAAGAAATTTATATGAAAGATAATGCAACTTAATTATGGACAAAGTGCAACCTATGCAAAAATTAATTTTTGTTTGAAAAATCCATTCCATTTAATTTTAGTAATTTAATGTTGGAAAATACCAAATCTCAACAAAAAATAAAATTTACGAAAATTAATTATTCTAGAAAACTATGCATAATATTCAAAAAAAATAAAAAAACAAAAAACATTGGTCTAGCTGACTGGTTGGCCGACAGCTAGGCGCACGCCGACACTTCTAGCCCTCGCCCGTGCCTGTGCCTGTTTGGTAATACAACAAGAGGCAAAAAAACATTAAAAGAGTTTTACCCTCACTATTTTTCTTCGATCGGCTTCAAGCGTTTGATTCCTTTTTCCGGATCCGATCATGGATAGATCTCGACGACGAGACCCTCTTAAAATGTCCGCCCTCCCACTACAAGGACATGGTCTTCTCATGCTAGCAAGAACGACCATGAAAGAGTGAAGATCAAAACAACCGATATTAATTTACGTGTTTTGATCCCGAATTCATTTTTCTTTAATCTCTAAGACCAAAAGAGAAACTTGGAGATGAAGAGAGAGAGAGAAAGAGAAGATGAAATTTGGAGAATATAGAGATTAGTATGCATTGTGTGTGTGGCTAAGGTTAGATGTAGGTTTATGTATGGCCTAGTCATACATACACCAGGAGTCCTAACCTAGTTAGGCTCCAAAACATGAATTAAAAACATAAATAAGAGGCACGCAACCCCTTCACCCGCGAAATTCAGCCCCAACATTAGCCAATTTATTCTTGTCCTCCTTGACTTAGCCAAGGTCTAACATGGCCTTGGGTTTGTATTCAATGGATTAATCAAGCTCACATCTCATGGACTTAAATTAAACCTAGTGTAATTATAAGCCCAACATTGAAACATCCTTTAATCTAATTAAAGGACCCAAACTTTTCATTATATCTCTTTCAATATATCAATAAAATTTAGAAATCGGACAAAAGCCCAATTAAATTAATCTAATTAATTTGAATGACTAACTTAAAATTTTAATTATTCCAATTAATTAAATTTTAAGTTATCCATCCAATAGATTGGTCTAAATAAATATACCAATTATTTATTCTCTCCAAAGATTAATTTAATCCGACTCTTCTGAAATTAATTCTAAATTAATTTCATCCCATTATAATGATGCGGCGTGACTCTTTAGGTTCACCCTCAGCTAGACCTGGGTGTGTGTGACCAACAAAGTTAATTAAATTTAGTTTAATTAATTATTTTTTATTATCCCATAATCGATAATGGCCCGTTACCGTGGGTGGCCGTTTCGCTACAATTCATGGTACTAGAGATCAGGTGAATAATGGTATGAATATTTTAGGTTCCGAATCCATACGAGTACGGCCTAACTGTCAACCGTCTGCCGACCTTAGTCTAGGTCGTGAAATTGGGTGTCGGTTCCTATCCTTGACTACGCAATCATGCTTGATACTCGAGATGTGTTTACACTATTGATCCAATTTAGGAAACTTATTCCCTATCGACCAATTACTTTGGCCAAAGACTTTTGGAGTTTGAACCATCTCAGAGCGCATAGGACAACTCACTTTATATACTAACAGGTGACAGATCCTCTCTTGGAATCCAACATCCTTGCTACATACTCCTACTGTACTGGATAAGGCTTATGATAACCATGCCTCACGACACAACCACTGCTCGCCATAACCAAGATACAGTCCTCATACGGTGAATGCCATGATTACTCAAGTTTCAAGACTAATCTCATACTATCGGGACCAAGAATTCCAGTCATACCAACCAAACCTTAAGAAGCTTCCATGTGAAGATTCCCACAAGTCAGTCGACTACCTTGTCAACTAACCCACTAAAACTGCATAGACGACCTACGTCTCTTATCAATGAAATGCAACTGCAATACTTAGTACAAGTCTTTATTGGACCCTCGATACCCTGTCTCGAGGTCCTCGACTTGAAACGTTTGGGACTAACCCTTAAGTTTCGTGGCTGCCCAACCTATACGCAACCTAACTCCATGGGTTTAACCTTTTGATCAGCAGGCTTGTCGTTGTGACATTGAAATCCCATTCAATATCAGCGGTAAGCACAATGAAATATACTGCCAACTTGATAAATTCTTACCGTTTCCATCATTTTAATATTATTTGATATAGATTGGATAATGACAAACAACTAATCTAATTGGCTTTTGGTCACCCATTCCAACACCATTGACCTGACCCATCGGGGTTACCTGGCTAGCAGGGTAGGACAATCATCCCAACAAGAGAAACACAGCATGCAAGAAGAGCAAAAAGATGATGGATTGATGCCATTATGCTCCAGCAGGATGAAGATAAACCTGTTGATCGTGCCAGCAAAGAAGGAACCAACCCAGAAGCTCTTGAGATATGGAGTTTTCTTATAAAGGAAATGTTGGAACTCCCTAAAAGGTAAGGTTAGAAGCCCCACTACTCGAGCGAGGAATCTTCTTCAGCATTGATATCATTGCAGATGAGTTCCCTGCTCATTTTAGGACGCCTTCACACTTGTCTGCATATAACGAAACTACAGACCCTACTGAGCACATTTGTAAGTTCGAAAATGCAGTCCTATTGCACAGGAATAATGATGGTATTTGATGTTATGTTTTTCTTACTACACCAACTGACTTTGCCTAACATTGGTTCGATTAGCTCCCAGCTAGATCACTACCTTCTTTTGCAATGTTTAGCTCTCTTATTCTGTATCAATTTGCTAAAAGCAAGAAATATTGAAAATTGGCTATCAACCTTTTTAGAGTTGGACCTGACGCAAAGGAGACCTTGAGTGCATATATACAGTGCTTCAACAACGACGTCCTCCAGCTATACACCTTGGAGTGTTGATTAATGCTCTTACATAGGGATTTCAAGTCGGACCTCTCTTCGAATCATTGGCAAAGAAACTTGAAGCCAACTTCCATGACTTGCTAGCACGAGTAGCAAAAATACATGAACTTGAAGATTCATGACTGGTGAAGAAGGATGACAACTGTGATACGAGGAGGGACAATGACACCATCTATTCTCAAAGAAGTAGGGGGAGCCGTGAGAGCACAATTCCCTCGACCTAAAGAACAAGCATTTCACCCTGCTTATTACTAGCCCATCATGGATGTTGATAGTCATAGATAGATATCCTGCTCTACAATGGCCTAAAGGCACTGAGGAAAGCCTACAACTTTCCAAATGTAAATATTTGTGCAGGTACCACAAGAAGTATAGACATGACACCAATAGATGCCCCCAACTGAGGCAAGAAATAGAATGGCTCATCCACACTAGCTACTTAAAAGACTATGTTGACAAAGATCAACGTCGTAAACAAGGAGAGGAGCACTCGCACTAGCGAGATTCTCACAGAAGCGAGGAGCGACTTGCTGATCCCACCAAGAGAGAGCAGAATCTCATGTTGAGGACTAAAGCTTGAAAAATGTACCTGCCAAAGGGGTGATCCACATGATGACAGAGAACATAATAGGAAGACCAAGATGATCTGCTTCTTCCTAGTGGACATGCTTTCAGGATTTAATTTCATTTTAAGGTTATTTACCTTAAAATGCATTTCAAGCTGTAGACTCCACCTATAACATGAAACTAAAGTTCCCCACTAGAGGAGGGGTAGGAAAAAGTTATAAGCAACAATACATAGCATGAAAATGCTATGTAGAGTCCCTGAAGGGAGGCAATAGGAAGGACATTGTGATAGATCCCCTTCCATCCCAACAAGTAGAAGTTAAGAAGCTTATGCAGTGTGTGAAAGGGAGAGTGGATCGGCCCGAGAACGCTCTAGCGGAAGCGAGCAAGAGAGTTAGAGCATAAAATTCATGCATAAAAGAAATTAATTGTCCAACCAAGGGGTGTGCCCTTAGTGTTCCCGAGCATTCAATTTAGTATGAAAAATAAAGATAGAGAGCAATTATACAAGGCTATGGTTTAAACGAAAAGGATGCGTAATTCAACTTGCAAGTCATGTTGATTTGTTCACCCTAGATTCCAACGAATGAATGCTCTAGAGATAATCCACTCCATACCGCAAGGAAGAGACTTTGATCTTTTGTGAGAAGAAATTCAAGTTGAACTCTATGGAGAAGAGAGGGGGCAACCGAATTTGCTAGAGAGGGAAGGAAGATTATTGTGTTATGTGTTGTATCTCATTATGATTATACACAAATATATATATATACAGTCTTGTGTATATAAGTAAAAATGTGTCTAGATAAATTCCACTTATCTACAAGGCAACCCCCTTCCTATATGGTCAAATCATGCCATATAGAGAATCCAAATATAGCCAAGTTTGCAGTTTCCAAAAGTGCAATTAGTCAACCCTCCTTCCAATAATAGAAGTCAAACTTTTTGTGTCTACCAACTTTCTCATCCTATCTTGAGAGATATGGCCTAGCCTCGCATGCCAAATCTGTGTGTTATCATGATTATCCAATTTTTCTTTGTGTTGGACAGTCATAATCCAATTAGATTATTGGAGAATGTAAAGACGATTTGTTAATGTACCAAGCAGATGAGAGACATTATCTTACATCAAATAAAAATTGCCTTTATTGCTCGTGAATGCATAACCATTATTGTCTAAACCTGGAGTGAAAATAATATTATTGATCATCGTCGATACATAACAACAACTTTTTAATTCAATCCGAACGTGATTACTAATAATTAAGTTGATAGATCCCATAGCTTCCGCAGCAATGGCCTTGCCATCAACTAGTCTCAGTATCATCTCGTAATTCCCTAGTTTTTTGTTCCTTTCCAACACCTGCAAGTTATTGCAGATGTGAGCTCCACAACAGGTATCGATAGCCAAGAAACATAATTAGTTATCATATTCACTTAAACACAAACATACCTTGATTAGAGAGGAGTTGTAGGCACTTCCTCTTCTAATGTTCTTTTCCTTGGCAATGCATGCAAACATTATTTGCCTTCGACTGCTGTTAACCACCAAGCTTCCATTTCCCTTCCTATTCCCACTGGGGTAGTAGGGGCGCATGGAGTGCTAGGAATGGTTGTGATGGCTTTTCCCTTTCCCTTCTCTCTTTCCCAGCATCTGGCCCTTTTTCACGGCAATTAATGCAAACATCTTTTAGAATCCATGACTGCCGAACCGCCTTCCTCTTCCCTTTGCCCATGCCCAGCTGGGACAGGAGCGCTTTGAGCACTTGCAGTAGTTCATCCTGTCTTACCTTTCTTCCTCTTCCAACGGTCCGCCACTTTGCCTTTCTCTTCTGAGGTTGAAACCTCCCCTACCAATACCGACGGTGTAGACTTTTCAATTATTGTCTCGTACTGGACCAATATTTTTATCAACTCATGAAGGTCTTTGTGAAGCTCATTCATCTTATAGTTCATGATAAACGGGTTAAAGGAGGGAGGAAGAGACTGAAGGATCACATCAATGTACGTCTCTATTTCAAGACCAACCTTAAGGTCCTTGAGCTTCTCCACAAGGGATAGCATCTTAACCCCATGCTCCTGTAAAGAAGACCCTTCAATCATTTTGGCACTGTAAAATGCTTTTATGACAGCATATCTAATATGCTGGTCTAGAACCGCATAAACCTGACTTATGCGGAGCATTATCGATTTGACATCATCATGCCTATCGTACTATTTCTGGATGTCATTGGTCATTGACGTCAGTATGATATTTCGAACCTTTTGGTTGTCCTCATGCCACTTCTGGAACGTCAAACGTTCTTCGCATGTGGACCCTCCATGCCAGGCCTGAAGAAGAGACCTATCTGGAACTTAGGTCTGGTTCTCAAAATCAAGGACAATCCTAATATTTCGTAGTGAATCATTGTAGTTTGTTCCGTTAAATTTATTGGTCTCAAGAATTGCAGTGAGTGGATTTAGACATCTATATCAAATGTAAAACAGAAATTTAATAGATTATTGTAATATTATATATCAAGTTTAAGACTTGGTCTTCAGTCATTAACCCGTCCCACTATTTCTTCAAAAAGTCCACCACTCTCAAGTGGGGTTTCCAGGAAATCATTTTCTAGTGGGCTTGGAGTCCACAAACGCAATTCTCCATGCCCCGTTTTTATGATTCACACATAAAAGGCTTTATGGGGGTAGCCAACCATTCTCATCCAATGAGATACCCCAAGTTATTTTATCTCGCCTCTTCACGTGATCCCGAGGACTCCAAGTGAATCAAGCTACTCAACATTAGGCTCGTCCCTTCAACCAAACGAATATCTTAACTGTCATCCCCCATGACTCATGGACAGGAAAACAAGGGTATATTCCATTCGTTCACAACAATATGGTAGCTTTCTTTCATTCCAAATGTGCCATGACTCATGAGACCATGAATGGGTGAAAGTAGCATCCACACCACATTGTTGTGGATGTAAGGCTTGGATTTAATCAAACCATTTGAATTTCAATCCATTATGGGCCTAATATTTAACTTGGACTATCCAAGTGAGAGTTAAGTTTGTTGTAACCGAGACCTCATCATTATAAGATTTTGCATGCATCAGTTTTAATAATTGAGTATAAACAGATGCATTCTAAACACATCATACTCTAAATATTAAAACATACACCACATGCAAAAACAAGCTTAGCACGCCCCTGTTGGATGATTACAAGCCCAATCCTAAGTGACCCACTGAGCCCGCAGTGAGTCTATCGCCAATTTAGGGTGTGGCTCTAACTATTACAAAGTAGTAACTAAGTATCATTCTAATGGGTCTTCCTCTTTGTTCTTCTTTCGTCGTGAGTTCCGCCGAGCACCGTCCAATGGGCCTAGGCCTTCATCTCCTTGGAAGCTTATATTTATTCAAAATAAATAAAACCTCACTTTCTTAACTACACTCATTACAACTAAAATTGGAAACCCGAATCAAAAATTGGGGGGAGTATAAAAGGAGGGAGAAAACAAGCTTTATTATTTCAAGGCTAAAAACAAAAGAAGGAATTAAAACAAAGAGGCATGCAAACCTCACCCAACATAATATTAAATCATACATTCGGCTAATGGGCTTTGTGATCATCCCTATTGCTTATCCAATAAACAATAATTAACACATTTATATGAAATATAAATATGTTATACAAATAAATACAATACATGTATTTTACAATAGATATCGGATATCTAATACAAAAAACATAATTAAATGTAGAAAATAACATACTAATAATGCAATTAAGAAATGGATATCAACCATACATCCAATGTACAATTTTTTTTGTTTTATTGGAAATCATTTCTAAATTAATTATGGCATAATTTAATTTTAAAAAATCCAATTTAACTAAAACTAAAATTATCCAAAATTAATAACTTAAGAAAAATTGCAAATATCAGGAAAATCCAATTTTTTTAATAAAAGTAGCACAAAACAGCCCAACCGTTCGGAACAACAGACGACTGGTTGTTACTGGCCGCGCATGCCGGCGTGCAGGTGCCCCTACTTGCACGCCCCTGCCGCACGTCTAGTGCGCGCTGTCGCACTGCCGGTACGCACGCAAGCGGGCGCGCTGCTGGCCAGTACCGGCCGACAGGGCAGCTACAGCTATAGTTCTCCATTTTTCAAAACTTTTTTTTTGAATTTCTACAATTAAAAACTGAAATAAAGTCATACATTTACAGAAAATCATTTTAAAAAATGCATAGTTATCCATAATTTAAAAGTGGCAAAATATCACTTTTGGTCGCAATAGATAGGGCCCTTCTCACTTGCAGTCCCACGCTTTAAGTGTTCAACACCTTTAGTCCCAAAATTCTATTTTTTTTAACAAAAATGGTCCTATCCCGTTAACAACTAATAGAAACGGCACGTGACTTCAGTCAACTGGCAGCTAGCGAAAAAAACATAAGATCATGCTTGTATATAGTTTTTGGAGGGAAAACAAGGCGCCAAAAATTTTTTTTTGCTATTTATATATGTAAATAACCCACAAACACCACATAACATTTTTATCTTTTTTTTATCACTTAATCTTGAGAACAATAGGCTAAAAGATGTCACAAATATCTCAAAGTTCTTCAAATATTGTGTTATGTTTTAAGGAACAAAATGTTGCAAGGTACTGTAAGACTTTTGGGGGATGTTTTGGCACATTTTGGGTTTGTAAAGTGGTAGTATTAATGATCAAAATCAGTGAATTTCAGTATATTTTCTGGTTTTTTGCAATTTAGGGCTTTTGTGCAATTTTAGTTTCCATTTTTATTGCTTTTAGGATTTATGCTTACACATTTAAACACAACATAAACTATAATTACTTGCAAAAAAGGCATATCCATTAGTCCTTTTACACATATATAAATAGCAAAAAAATATTTTTTGGCGCCTTTTTTTCCCTCCAAAAACTGAACAAAAGCCTAGTTTTTGTTTTTCTCGCCAACTACCAGTTGACTAACGGCTCGTGACAACTCACATGCCGTTTCCGTTAGTTGTTAATGGAACAGGACTATTTCTGTTAAAAAAATAGGATTTTGGGACTTAAGATGTTGAACATTGTGGGACTGCAAGTGAGAAGGGCCCTATCTACTGGGACCAACAGTGAAATTTTTCCCCAGTTGACTAACAGCACGTGACAAGTCACATGCCGTTTCCGTTAGTTGTTAACGGAATAGGACCATTTTTGTTAAGAAAATAGGGTCTTGGGACTAAAGGTGTTGAACGCGTAAAGCGTGGGACTGCAAGTGAGAAGGGCGCTATCTAGTGGGACCAAAAGAGATATTTTGCCTTTAAAAGCAAAATTAATACACATTTTCTGAATATATAATCATACAACAAAGTCATAAAACATGTTATCCAATAGCATATTAAACACGTTGTTCATGATCAACACATTTTAATGTTGTTAATCCTAAAGCCACAACACCGAATCGGGCTCTAATACGACTGAAAGAATCAGTATGACCGGGAGCGCGGTGGAAGCGTGAAATAAAGAAATTGTTAAAATGGTTCAAAGGGGTGTTCGCTTTGAAATTCCATGGCGTTCGATGTTTCTCAAAAACATAATAATAAATAAATTAACATGCTCGACAAGTGGCTGAAGGATGAAACAAAATGCATAGAAACAAAACATGAAACTTTACCTTTTGTTTCAATAGTTGAGTAGCAACGTGCGTTGTTCCCTTTACGTTCTCCCCTTCACTTTAGGATCCAAATTAGAAACCCTCTAATTTTTCCACACCACACTAGTGAATATATATAAATTTTTTTTTCTATTGCTAGATAGAATAAAGAACAAAAAGAAAAAATAACTCCACTAACACTATTGATTAGTGCTTTTGGAATATTTTATGTTCTAAATTGAATCCAATTCAATATAGAGAAAAAAAAGGAGAATATTTTTGGAGAGAAAAAAGAGCAAATTTCGTGGCTTAGGTGCTGGTTATACATGATATATGTGTAGTTTTGTATATTACATATAATTAAATTCAAAATTCAATAACTACCAAGCTTGTCTCCAAGGCAACCTATGCACACACATGCATAAAACCTCCAACCATGATGAAATAACCACTCTATTATGTTAATCATGGTGAGGAGTTTCAACTCTTCTTAACTTGCTCCAACCTCCTTCAAATGGACTTAGACTTCAAGTATGCAGCGGGCTTGATTTAATCAAATTAAATTAAGTCCTACCAAAGTCTATTGGACAATAATTAATTAAATTAATTGTAGCCCATCTAATTCCAAAGATTCATTTAATCCAATTAAATATATCTAAGACCAAACACTAATTAATTGATCCAATCAATTAATTAAGCCAGACCTAATAAATCCATCCAATTAATTTGAAGGTGTTAAGCTAAAAATTAATTAATCTAATTAATTAATTCTTGAGCCATCTCAAATGGATTATTAAATAAATGATCCAATCAATTATATATTCTCCTTGAATTAATTTAATCCAATTAATAAATCTAAGCCCAAAGTCAATTAATTGATCCAATGAATTAAATAAGACAAACCAATTAATTTAAAGGTGTTAAGCACAAAATTAATTAATTCTTGAGCTATCCATCAAATGAATTATTAAATAAATGATCCAATCATTTATATGTTCTCCTTGAATTAATTAATCCAATTAAATTAATTTGTTTCTTCTCGAATTAATTTCAAATTAATCCACGATTCTATTGTGATTTGTGTGTGACTCTTTAGGTTCACCCTCAGCTAGACTTGGGCATTGTGTCCAATACAAATAATTAATTAAATCTAATTTGATTAATCATTTTCAATTAACTATTAATTGGAAACACCCGTCACCATGGGTGGCCGTCTAGCAACGATCCATTGCATTAGAGACTAGGTGAATATCGGCGTAGGCTCTCGAGTTTCATACAGGTACGGTCCTTCCGTCGATCATCTCCTACCCTTAGTCTAGGGCATGAAATTGGGCGTCGGTTCCCATCTTGGACGAGGCAACTATGTTGAGTACTTGAGATGTGTTTACTCTATTGATCGACAAAGGAAATCATTTTCTGTTCGACCAATCACTATGACCATAGATTTAGAAAGTCTAAACCATCTTGGAGCGCATAGGAGATATATCCATCATATACTGATAGGGGACAGATTCTATCTTCAAATGAATCGTCCTCAATACATAATCCGTCTACACTAAACAAGGCTTATAATGACTACATTGAAGACACAGTCATCTCTTTCCGTATCCAAGATATAGCCATCATATGCATGCGACTGCCATGATTCCTCAAGTCCAAGGACTAATCCTATACTATCAAAGCTGGGAATTCAAGTCATAGTGACCAAACCTCATAGGCTTCCATATGAAAATTCCTGCGAGTCAGTTCAATTAGTTAAATAACTTTGTCAACTAATTCACTAAAATTGCATACACATCACATGTCTGTAGCGGATGAAACACGACACTCATCCAATGAATGCAATAATGTAAGTATCTATAGGACTCTCGATGCCCAGTGTCGAGATCCTCAACTTGGAACGTTTCAAACCAACTCTCAAAAGTTGATTTCATAGCTGCCATTTAATTCGCAACCTAACTACATGGGTTATTCAATTGGTCTGTGGGCATTTGTTGTGACGTTAAAACACCGTTCAACATAAATAGTAAGTACAACAAACACATGGTGCCACAGATGAGTGCTTACTACCTTCACCAACATAATATTGCCTTCATAAAGATGCTAAATGGTTCCCAAAACTGCCAATCCAATTGGTTTTTTGGTCACCATTTCTAACACTTGGTCCTGAAAAATGCTTTTGTGACGGCATGTCTAATATGCTTATCAGGAACTGCATAAACTTCCTTCATGCGGAGCATTATCGAGGGAACATCATCCAGCCTATCATATTGGACATCAAAGCCAATATGATACTACGGACCTTGCAGTTGTCCTCAAGCCACCTCTTGAACATAACACACTTTCCGAGCGAGGACCCTTTTGGCAAAGGCATTGGGAGCAGTTTGTGCAAGACATAGCCCTATTTTTTGAAATCTAGGACAATCCTCAGATTTAGCAACCAATTATTATAGTTCATGCCATTAAGTTTGTTAGTCTCCATAGTCATGGTTGAAGGGTTCTTAGACATTTTCTAGAAAATAGAAAATTAACATAAATCAAAGAATGATTGTAATATTATGAATTAAGCTTAAAGACTTGGTCTTTAGTCTTTAACTCTCCCACTATTTATATGAAAGCCCACCATTCTCAAGTGGAGTTTTGGGAATAATGTTTCCTAGTGGCTTGGAATCCACAAGTGAATTTACCATGCCCTGCTTTTATGATTCAAATAGCAAAAGCCTCATGAAAGGTATCTAATACCATTCTCATTCTATGAGATTCCCAAAATCTTTTACCTCACCTCTTCATATGATTGCGAGGACTCCAAGCGAATCATATTACTCGGTGTTAGGCTCGACCCATCAACCAAATTACATTTCATTCATCGCCCCCCCCCCCCAGTTTCGTGAGACAAGGAAACGATGAATATGTTTCTTTGTTCACAACAATGGTGCAACTTTCTCTATCCCAAATGTACCACAACTCGTGAGACCACACTTAGGTATCAGTAGCTTCCTCACCACATTGCTGTGGATGGAAGACTTGGATGGATCAAAACCATTTTGATCCAAGTCCATTATGGACCTAATACTTAACTTGGTCCAACCAAGTGAGAGTTAATACTAAGTGTTAGATCAAGACTTCATCACAAAATAACATTGCATGAATAAATATCAAATATTTAAAAAGTATTAAGTAAACGCATCGCATATAATGAAACCTAGCATACCGTTGTTGGATGATCACTAACCCAGCCTATGCGACCCACTGAGCGCGCAGTGAGTCTAAAGACTGTCTAAGGTATCCCTCTGCTATTACAATAGTGATTTACCTATCAACATATAAATGGGCCTTCAGACTCCTTCCTTCTTAGCGAGCCTTCATCTCCATGGGCTTGCTTTTACTTAGAAATTGTAAAACCTCACCGAAAAACCTGTGTTACACTCATTACAATTGAAATAAGAAACCCCAATCAAAAGTCTGGGGGAGTCATAGTTGGGTGAAGAGCAAGCCTTATTATTCCAAGGCATAAAACGAGAGAGAGAGAGGAGAAAAATAAATCACAAGGGCACACGGGCACACCCAACAAAATTAAAAGTCATACATGCAGTCTAGGGCTCCGTGATCATCCATCCACATTCAACTAGCACATAATATCAATTAATCATGCTAGATAAGAAAATGAAAATTCCAAGAAAAATAATGTGATATCCAATATCACGACATACAATTATATGCAGAAAGGATGACAAAGTTCGGTGCATCCAATGCAAGCAAAACAAACCAAATTAATTAAAGCAATTTAATTCTAGGAAAAAATTGAATTTTATCCAAAACTAAATCTGCAAAAATTAATATCTTTCAAAAAATGTGCAAAAATTAAAAAATTCAATTTTTTGGAAGAAACGATGAAAAACGGCCCAACCGGCGCGCATGGCCTTGCCCGCGCACTGCTTTGCATTGCCTACATCCACTGCCTGTGTGCGTTAGCCAGGCTGCGTGCAGGCTCTCGCCCGCGCACGCTGTGCACTGCCAGTCAGCAATGCACTACTAAAGTACCAATTAATTTTTATTTCTACACAATAAACTGAAAGTAAAACCAAGTATTTTACCATAAAATCTAATTTTCTTGAAATACTAAATCATCCAAAATTTTCAAAAAATAAACAAGTTAATTTTTTCATAAAATTATTCAAGAATAAGCAAATCAAATAATATGCTTCGAAAGCAATAAAAATCACGCTATCATGCTTATTCACATAAAATCATAGCCCCACATCAAACCGAACTCTAATAGCACTTGAAAGCAAGAAAACATGCGAGTGGATCGGCCGGGGAAAGTGCAAGCAAATGTTGTAAATAAAAATTCATAAATTTATAATCAAATAGAATAAAACCATGATTCCAATGGGTGTACCCTTGGAGTTCCCAGGCGTTCGATGTAGTTAATGAAATAAACGATAAAACTAAAATAGGGCTTTTGGTGAAATTAAAACGAGAAATGCAAGAAACATAAATCAAGGATTATCTTTTTGTTTGATTTACCTCAAACTTCTTTTGTTGATTCGTTCACGCTAGACTTCAACGTAGAAGTCCTCTAAAGACACGTCCACACTATACTGAAATATGAGATCCCTTATTTCCCTTTGATAGAAGAGAACAAGGGAGAAAAAAACACACCAAATGTGTTGGAGAGGGGGCGGCCGATTTGGAGTGTTCTTGGATAGGATAATTTTTTTATGTTGTCTAATCTTATTAGTTATTCCAAATAACTAACATATATACCTTGTATGGATGAACTAGAATGTATCTAGGTTCATTCCACAATCCATAAGGTAATATATTTTTTATTTCAAATAAAAAATGATTAACATAGCAGTTTCCAAAAGTGAGAATTACTAGTCATTATTTCCTTTCCTAAAATTATCCAATGAGTTTTATTTAAGGTGCTTGGCGATTTTATTGAGATAAAATACAAGGATCGAATAATTTTAATTAAAATCCATATAATTAAGCCCATCATGTATTTAATCCAATTAAATACATGAGCCCAATAAGCCTTTATTAATTAATAAGTCCAACTTATTAAATAATAAGGACATACTCAATATAAATTAATCCTATTGATTTATCCTTAGGCTCTTCCATCCAATGGATCTCTCTCATTTGTAAGTAAATCCAATTACTTATGGAATTAATTTTCAATTAATTCCTCGTCCCTTCTTGATGATTTGTGTGTGACTCTTAAGGTTCACCTTTCGGTAAGACTTGGGCTAGTATTAAATACTATTATTAATTAAATCTAGTTTAATTAATAATTGTCAATCAACCCTTGATCAAGAAAATCCATTACTATGGGTGGCCATCTAGCAATGATCCATGGCACTAGAGAGCTTCATTCATGTGAACTTTTAGGCTCTCGAGTCCATACTGGTATAGTCCTTCTATTTATCGGTTCCCGGCCTTAGTTTTAGGGCATGAAATTGGGTGTCGGCTCCCATCCTAGACTAGGCGTCTATGCTTAATAGTTGAGATTGTGTTATGCCAAATTGCTTGAAGTAGAAACCTCCTTTTCCTATTCGACCAATGACTGTGGCCACAGGTTTATAGAGCATGAATGCATCTCCAAGTGCATTGGAGATACCTCTGTCACGTATTGACAGGAGACGGATCCTCTTCTCGGAACTCACTGTCCTTGTTGCATGCTTTGACTGTACTGGACATGGCTTATGATGATCATGTTTGAGACACAATCACTTCTCGCACAAATCCAAGATACAGTCATCGCACGCACGTGACTGCCATAATTCCTGAAGTTTTAGGGCAACTCTCGTACTATCGAAGCAGGGGATTTGAGTCATACCGACCAAACCTCCAAAGCTTCCATATAATGATCCCCGCGAGTCAGTTTAGTTGATTCGCCACCTAGCAAATCGACCTACTAAGATCGTATAGATTAAGCAGAACAAACACATGGTGCCACAGATGAATGCTTACTACATTCATCAAGATAATATCACATTTATAAAGATTTCTTAATGGTTTCCAGAATCGCCAATCCAATTGGCTTTCTGGTTATCATTTCTAACATGTAGGGGGTCCCATTGTACTTCCCCTGCACCTCCGGGAGTTGGGAATTTGATCTTCATGTGGTACGTGGATATTACGGCTTGGAACGCATTAAGAGTGAGCCTTCATAGAATGACATTATAGGATGAAGGGGTGTCCACCACTAGGAATTTTAACAAACACGTCCTTCGAGTGACTCCGGTGCCTAAAGTCAAGGGAAGTGAGACCATGCCCCTAAGGTGGACTACCTCCCCTGCGAATCCGTAGAGGAAGGTCTTCACTGCTTCCATGGGAGTGTCTCCTTGTTGCATTTGGTCATATGCTTCTCCAAACAGTATGTCAGCGGAACTTCCCGAATCTATGAACATGCGTCCCACTTCGTAATTGGCCAATAATGCAGTGTTGACTAGAGCATCATTCTGGGGGCTTTTGGGACTCGAGCGTGCTGCTCTCCCGAACTGGATGATGGGGGAATCCTCCATGGTACCAACATCCCAAACATCCTTTATGGTCATACTGTGTGCCTCTCTAGTTTGTGCTTTTCTAGCGTGGTGGGAGTCACCTCCATGTGGTCCTCCTATAATCATTTATATGACCCCTTTCTTAGGAGGGTCATTGGCTTCAGGTTTTCCTTCAAAGATACTTCTTCACTCCTCGTCAAGTGAAGATTCCGAAGGAGAGATCTACACTTCTTTCCCTTTGTTTGTTTCTTCCTTGACGTAATGTCCCGTTCCTCGGGCATTTTCCAGCAGACGTATTACAGGAGGTATCTATTTTAGATAAGCCTTTCTAACTCATTTTTTAAGTGTTAGCATTCTTTAGTAGTATGACCCGTAATCATTGTGGAATCAGCAAAACTTATCGGACTTAGGACGTCGAGATTGCTCTCTGTACGATCTGGGGCGGGTGAGCAAGCATTTTCCTTCAACCGCTATGAGGGCCTGAGTAATAGACACTGTGAGAGGATTGTAAACAGTGGATCTTGTCGAAGGGTGCCTTCTTATCCCTAAATTTCATGCGCTATTTCTTGAAAGGGGTTTCCTCCCTAGCCTCCTTCCTTTTTTCTCCCCGAATTTCCTTCTTGACAGCCTGGGCGTCTTCCAAGTTAATGTACTTGGCTGCTCGAGCCAAGAGGGCATCAAATTTCAAAACGGGGTTCTTGGCCAGGGACTTGAAGAAGTCCCCGTACAAGAGGCCTCGTGAGAAGGCACTGGTCTTCACTTCTTGTGTGGCAGAGAGTACTTCCAAGGCCGCGGTGTTGAACCTTTACATGTACTCTCTTAGCGGTCATTGTCCTTCTAGTGTACAATGAAGAGACTGACCTCCGTCTTCCGGAGCTTCTGGCTGCTAGTGAACTGGTGCGGGAAAATGGATTTGAACTCTTGGAAGCTTTCTATTACCCCAGGGGGCAACTGGTTAAACCATTGTTGCCCGAACCTAGCGAAGGTAGTGACAAAAACTCAACATTTGATGCCGTTTGTATACCTGTGCAACAAGGCTGCATTCTCGAAACGCGAAAGGTGTTCTTGGGGGTCTGTCGACCCATCATATTCAGCAATAGCAAGGCGGCAATTTGAAGGGAGCTTGTTCACCATCGCAGCGTCGGTTAAGGGGACGCCTTGCTGCTCTTCTCTTGGGACTCCTACTATCTGGTGTTGCACATCCTGGAGGCCCTTTTGAAGGCACTCTAATCGAGTCAACCACTGTTGAGAAACTTCCTATGGAGTGGTTGGAGGGGACCATTGTACCACATTAGGCAGGGCCCCCGTAGCAGCGACGCCTTCTTCAAGGGGGGCTTCCTTCCATTCCTCCTTAAAGGGAGATTGCTTCCAGCACAGGGGCTGAGCGAGCAGGGACTAGTATCGCCATCTACTCCCAAACGACCACTACAACTACTTGTTGGATGTGGTATCCGAGGAGGTTCTTCGCCTTGGAGGGTCGACCAACGGTTCCGTCACTTTGGGGCAGCATTGGAGCTAAAAAGGATGGGGTGGACCCTCCTACCGGTGTTAGGGAGGCTACTGCTACAACCGCAAAGACTGATTGTTGTTAGGTGCCTCAACTGTTTTTTACTTGTTAGAAAGATTGTTGGGGGTCTCTATAGTATCTCACGCCTTTAACTCAACTTTCCACAGACAGCATCAATTGATGCGTGTGATTTTAGCATGGGCTCGAAGTTCCTAGTTCTTGAGGTTGGATCTGGGTTAATTGAGTGAAAGCTCTTGAGAAAGAGGACTTGCAAAACAAAAGGTTAGTACTCCAATATTTAAGTTAGTCCCATATTTAAGAATAGATAAATTTAAAGACAAATTATAACGAGAAATCGTGAAAGAAATGAAAATTTTGTGAGCAAAAATATGAATATCAAAATAGTAATGTAGTAGTGGAAGAATTATTTGAGAGTGGCAGGGGGGGCTGCTGAGAAGAGCCCCTCGTATTTATAGAGGAGGAGTCTCTCTATGGCAAGAGTCCTAGGAGGTGCATCTGGCGAGGAAGGCGGGATTAAGCTGCCTCTATATCCGTTTCTTCAGCAGCAAGTCTTTAGGTGAGGGGGGACTCCTGCTTTGTGAGAACTATTACCTCGTGAGGAATCCTCATTGGGTGAGAAGTCCAACTTCTGGAGAACACCTTCCTCCCTCGGGCTGGACTTAGAAAGGAGCAGCAAACTTTCAAGCGAGGCCCTCCACTTGGGCCAAGCTCATAAGTCTTATTCTTGGACAAGTTTCAGGGTGGGGGGTTCCTTCTTGGGCTGAGTCTAGTTAGCCTTCCTCTTGGATTGATCTTGAGGAGGCAAGCTCCTTTATAGGCCAAACGCTATAATCCTAGGGTTGTGGGTCTGACTTGCGCCTAGTGTTTCTTCTTAGGCCAATCGTTTTTTAGCCATACCCGTCATGTACATTTAATAAAATTTATTGCTTTTTGGTGAACACTTAATTAATGTTATAGCTTTCTATTTGAGAAATGAAAGTAAATTACATTGTACTTCTTAAGGTTAGGTTAAAATATACAAAAACTCAATATATTTTGAAAAATTATAATTTCACTCCTTAAATTTATAGTTGTAATTACAAGTATATTCTCTATTTATTGGCAAAAGTCTATACTAACACCCCTTAATTAAGGTGCATTACACTAACACCCTCGAATGAGGTGTATATGTGATTTTGAAAGATAGATGTTTGTATATTAGTTTAAATATAATTTTAAAGAATATCAATGTAATTTACTTTTAAAAATAAATGTAACAACAAAAGAACGTGAATGCATTACTTGTGGATAGTACAGATGAGCTTTAAATGCAACCATACCGGGTGTGCAGAGAGAGAGAGAGAGAATCTGTCTTGTGGCAGTGCCCTATTTTATCGTATAGCCGAATTCGGCGTGCACGTTCCTTTGTCCGTTTCAAGGAGTTTCTGCAACTTAACGGCCAATAAACATTACACGACGATGCAACTGAACACCATGTGCTGCTACTTTTCTCTAACTACTGACCATTTTACCTGATTTGTGAAATCCCTCTTCTTTCTCATTCTCTTCCAACCCAACTCCATTTCAGTTTCGGTTTCTCTCTCATACAGTGAAATCCCACTTCGTTTTTGGCCTTTATCATGTGCACACAACCTTTCCTTATTGAGAAGATGACACATCTACCCTCCGCATTTCATGCTTGTTAGACCAACAGTTTTGGTTCAATAATGGTATGAGGGCTGCACTTATTTCCGGTGCACTTTCCGTATTTCAGGGCTAACGACACAGCCCTATCAATAGTTGGATCACACAGAGCTGCCGCATTATCAATGGTTGGATTACACTTGTCGTATCTCGATCCAGCAATTCACAATCCATGTGGATTTGTACAAACATGGCAACAACATAATATTCGATCTAACGCCCACAGTTCATTCGGATTAGTACCTATATGGCCATAATATTTCTTGAAGAATATTAATGTTTTGTCATTAATAATAATGTCCACATGTTGGTAGGATTCATCTAGGACAAGCACACACCATACCCCCCACAATAAACACTTTCTCAACACAAATCTTCCTTTAGATAGGATTAGGAGCATCTTTGCAATTATTAATGGAAAGAAATCCAAGTCTAGACCCCAAAAATTGACAAAGAAAAATTGTTTGTAAGCGCATCTTTACATTCTCTAAACCATAATGGGGACATCAATCAACTCAACAGGGTTCAACTAGCAGTAGTAGTCCACAAGAAAACAGGCAACTCAAGTTTCCGCAATGGTAAAAGGAATCTTATAGCTTATGCGAATTTCAGAAATCAACTTATACAAAGAGTTCGTGCAGAGAGTAAGCAGCACCCATATTTGACAAAATGGTATTATATATTCTTTCCAGTTCCACAGCTGTAGGTACCACAACATACTGAGATGCTGTACAGAAAAACATTGGAGCGCTAAAGGTGAACCTGCAGGTGGTATGTATCAATGAATCTAAGCTCATTGGTCGGCATTGATTCCGAATATACGGACTTTGTGCATGTTGGGGAACTTGGCAACCACAAGAATAAAAACTGCTATTGTGTTGAAGAAGAGCATAGGATGTTGGTAATTTGTGGTGTGTGAGGCTATCAAGTACCTGCGATAAGAAAAAAGGGTAAATGATTTCTGTTGCCGAAAATTTCTTTGATCTCATTGGTTAAGCAACCGAATGAAAACAAAAACAATAATTACATATCTTTGATTAGTTGAAAAGGGAATGATGTTCCATTTCTGAAGTGCCATTCCTTTGTGACTCAACCAGCATAGTGGCATGTACTCGAGCATAAAAGAATATCAACAAGAGGAAGCATATAGAGATGGCTTTATGGAGAAGCAGCACATTTGCAATATAACTACAGTACTAGTTATTACCAAGAAAAGTGCTTTTTTGTCCTTTAACTATAGTGGGAGTGGCACTTTTAGTCCACTCCAATTTTAATTTTGCAATTGAGAAAAAAAATTTTAAAAAGATAGCACATTTGTTCCAATTTCTGCCAAAAAATGCCAATTTCACCCGACAAGAGCACATTCTTGGCACCCGGTAACATCCTTTTTGAGGACAAATTGGTCTGGCAAAAATTGAAACGAATGAACTACCCTTTTTAAATTATTATCCTCACTTGCATAATTGGAATCAAAGTGGACCAAAAGTGTTAACTCCCAAACTTATAGATCGAAAATGCATTTTTTCCTGTCATTACCATGTGTCAAGGCACGAAAGAATTGTCCTAAAAAAACTAATAAATAAATAAATAAAGCAAATTCATATTGAAATGTAACATGCAAGGTAAAGTGCACCAAAAAATTCGTTTTCTATACTTTTAGAATTATCAAATAAGTACAGCAAACAGCTACAAGGTGTATGCTATTCATAATGAGAGTGCTGTTTTAGTAGCATATCTAGATGTATTTTTCTGAATTCTTTTGGTAGTTGTAAATTTTATTCATGCATAATCGTAATTTTAAAAAATTGATATTTTGGTGATGAAACATAAAAAACCAGTTTTAATTAAACTATAAGTATGAATGATTGATAACTTCCATTATTCAACTGAATGAATAAAGTAAAATAACTAAATCAAAAATACATATATAGCAACTTGTTTATTGGGAATTAAATCAAGTTACTAATTCCATTCTTGAAGTAATCTTGAACTCTATTGAATGGAAAAGAAAATGAATTCAAATTAATAAAATTTATTGTATTTATAAGTATCCATTATGAAAATAAAACGGAATGCTTTTTTTATAGATCTCCGTTTCAAAGAAAGGTCGATATTCTATATATGAAAAAAAAAAGGCCGATAGAAAATATTTTGACTGGAAAATTTATTGATTTTGATCTTAGACAAAAAGTCGATATTGAGGCCTGGATCACACGATTGATCCCAATAGGAATCAAAATACTCAAATTCGTACTAATATTTCTCAAAAAATTCCGAAATAAGATCTTTTTTATCTTATGATTCCAGAAATCAATCCACCAAACTCCCAAAAAGAATTTTTGGATTGGATGGGAATGAATGAAAAAATTCTAAAGCGTACCAGTTCGAATCTTGAACTTTGGTTCTTCCCAGAATTTACGTTACTTTATAATTCATATAAAACGAAACCCTGGTTTATAACATTATCCATTTATAAGTTCAAAAATTTATATGGGAATGTAAATAAGGAGCAAAATTAAAAACTTATGTAATGTTTTTCGCTAACACCAACATTTTTCATCCAAACTCTGACGGAAAGAGGTCAGGTGAAATAGAGAATTTTCAAAGGACGTGTAAGTGTAATTCCAAAACTTCTTTGGAGGAAAGTATAATTTCACATTTTTAGAGGGGGTCTAAGTGTAATTAACCCAATATAAAACGAGTAGGTGATAAATCATTCAAAACTTAAGCTCAAATGAATCAATAAGTATAAAAAAGACAAAATATATGAAACATTAAAAATGAATCTAAATTAAGTTATTAACTAACTTATCTAAACAATATTCTTTTCCATAAAGATGACTAATCTAAATTAATAAAAATAAAATAAAGTATCATCTATGTCAAAATGGAGTTCAAAGAAGTTGTATAAGTATGTGCATACATTGCGTAGATGGTCTCTATGATTTTACTTTATTTTATATAGAATTAAATGGAGCTTAAAAACTCAAGTTCATACCTTCCTGACACCATACTCTAAGCTACATTGCTGTCTCAAATTAGAAAAAGAAAAGGGACGAATGTACTTAATAAGTATTCAGTCATGTTAAACTAGTCTAATTTGAAGACACACTAGAACTGACACCTTTACATTACTTTCCAATGCTAGTGTAAGAAATAAAGAACAAATAAACACAATCGACTATCTGTGAAATCCACAATAACATACTAGTAGACCTATCAATTGCAGCAACAACTGGTTGAACATAACACAAAAATAACAAAATTGAAATGCTATGATTTATTCCAAATGTAGAGATTGTACCAATAAGGAAAATGATAGTGTGGTTGAATTTACCAAAACAGGGAAAGCATGTTGATTATAGTTAAGAAATAACGTCATAAACTTCCTGAAAGGTTAGATGACGAAAAAAATGAGAGCATATATAAGTCACTATACATTTATAAAGAGTGGGAAAAGGATAGATTCGCATATCCTTCACTCTAATGTCTATCGAAATTATCTCATGGAACTCCAATGTAAATAGTACAAGCAACAGAAATTATCTGAAGTATTTACTTCCTGCTACTTAATTACAGATCGTCAAACTAACAGCCATGTCTATGCAACACATAGCAATGCAGGGAAGCATTATTACATCTATGGCAACAAAAGCAGTTGACATAGTCCAATTATAAAATTTGCAATGCTATAGATGCAGCAGTCCATATCTCAACCCATAAATCATGAAGTGGAAGTAACATAAGAAAAGAAATCTGGAAATACAAACATGATCTCTACTTATTAACATATGATTTCATGCAAGTTTTGTCAACCATGTAACTAAAAAGGCAATTTTCAGGCAAAATAAGACTAGAGTAACATAACTAGCAAAAAGATCATTTAAACCTAAAATTGAAACTGCTAACTCAATAGTAACCAAATTACAAATTCCACACAACCTAATAAAGGTCTTCTATATCAACCAAACTGAGAACTCCTCCTTAGCCTGTTTATATTCAACCACAAAAAAGCTCGAAATATCTTCAGCTTCAAGTGAGGAATATTAAAGAATAGCTCCAGTTAATTTAGAATTGATTTAGCAGCAACTACAAAATAAATTATTAATAAGGATGTTGCCAACCAGATCTAAGAGCGATGGATCACGCAAAAGCATATCAAATGTTCACTAACTTAACCATATCACAAGGCAATAGAAGCTAGTGCAAGCAAGACCTGGGGCAGTAATACAATTTTGTCGATCGATTCAAAACTATTTGTTTTCAGGCTAATAGAACCTCAATACCAAATGTACAATATGTTATATGCTTAACTCTAAGAAACATTATTTTCTATATTATATTTGAAATCACAGGTGGAGAGGGGAGGCAGAAAGAGTTCAGGCCTTATCCTAAGGAAGAGATGGGATGAATGAGCATCTTGTTTGATGGAAGTAATAAAGTAAACGGGTGAGGATGAGAAAGTAAACAAATTATCAAGATTTCAACACTATAAACATTGTGATCAAACATCTGAGGGTGCCTCAGCCTCCCAATTTCCTGCTTCTTCCCCTTCCTTTCCTGTTATACACAAAAGAAAATCTGCATAATACCCCATCCCATAATCCCCCACCCCAACCCCCCCCCCCCACCCCAAAAGAAGCCAAACACATTGACGATCTAACTTTTAGGATCAATGCCTAAGAATAAAAGAAATACTAAAAACAAGTCACAGCCTCAAACCAATTGACAAGCATTAGGCACAAATGAATCCAGAGCAATATGTAGTTTATGACACAACAGTTCATAAAATGAATATGTAAGGCGAATGAGCACCTAAACTCCAGTTTAAACAATTAACAGAACACTTACAGCACTACTGGTACAACAGTCAAAAACTTCCTATTGCGAGTGAGCTGCTTGCCATTGTCAATTTGCTCCCACCAAGTCAATCTATTGTAAACACCCTGATCATCTGAAAATGGCGTTCCCTTCTTCCAGTGAAAGAATTGATATGTCACCTGAGCATAAATAACCAGTTCACCCAGTTATAGAAAAGAAAAGAGAAGGGAAAAAATAAAAAAGCACTCTAAAAATGCATTAAGACTCACAAAGCACTTCACAATTGAAATTCCTCCCAATGAAAGAATTGATATGTAAGAAAATCAGGAGGTCACCAAGTTGTATAACAAAAGAACCATGGAAACGACTTGAGACTGACAAAGCATTTTGTATTTGAAAGTAAAAGTTCTAAAGGCAAGTTCCCATGATAATACATGAACACTGTTTATGACTTTACGCTGTAACCGAATAAAATAGTTATGTACACCATTGACAGCATAAAGCCTCACACACATAAAACTTGCAAAGGTTTTATTCGCAGTCATCAACACTTAGTCATCTTTGTTCAGGTCATTATCCTTTTACCAGACTAGTTTTGTGAAACATAACTGCATATTTATGACTCGTGAAGGAAAAACAAAATTTTGTGCAGATAGAAATCAGTCATAATTTACAAAACATGCAACAAGTTCTCACAGCATCATTTTGTAAACCCTGCAAAGTGGAAAAGGTTTAACTATGAAAGATGGAAGATAACTTTGGTTCTTCACCAACTGACAAAACTATTTCGGGCAGAAAATGTGATAAGACGATTGTTGCAGGCTAAGATTGGGAAAGGAGTTAAGTAGGTTGCAGTATGCAAGAAGCTTAATCCTCATGGATTAACCAATATGGTTGTTTGTAATGCAACTTAAAAGCATAATCATGCTGAAAATATCTAAGAATTCTGGAATGGGTTGGAACTCAAGTATGAGTTTGGAATTGGCTTCTAAGACCAAAAGTAGCACTATGTGACAATTAGCTGGGAGGCTGAATATTCACTGATTTACTCCATGGCTCACTCTTCTATTAATTATTCCTAGTTAAAATGCTATTCTAACTTCAGACTATAACAACTCCGAAAAATCAATTCTCTCAAACTCAACTTTTAAAATCTATGGCTGTGCCCCGTTAGCTTCTATAATCACGCTTTGCACCCCATTAGCTTCTATAATCACGCTTTGTGCCCCATTAGCTTCTATAATCACCTTTGCGCCCCATTAGCTTCTATAAACATGGTTTTCTACTAGGATCAATTAATGGGCGAGTGGGCTAACTTTCCATCACTAAGTTAAGGATCACTAGATGGCTCAGTTGGAGAAAGTGAAGTGCTAACATATTTCTCAACGTAGGAGATTTTGTTCAAATAGGACTGCCTAATTGCCTAGCAGCCACATTGAACTAAATGACATATAAGATACAGAAAATAACGAATATTCAACAATCATTTACCTAACCCACATCCCAAAATTCACACATGATTAAATTCTAGCATGCATCAGCATCCAACGCAAACTTCAACCTCAACAGACAATACATTAACAATTAGCACGCCCAAGTGTTTGAGAAAAACGTGTTAATACCACTAAAAGCATCATCAACTAACCGATCATATCTCAAAATAACATTGAAATGAAAACTCAATCTCCACATAATCCACAAAAAACAAACCAATCAGAACAACATCGGAATCTCCCTCCAGCCCCATGAACACGTCTTAAGGAATTAGGAAATGTGCATTAATAGAAAGAGATTAAATTAACTGTGAAAAAAATTAAACCATAAAATACAAAAACGTACGACAAAATGAGAAAGATGAACAACGGTCCAAGCCATGCCAGCAGAGCATCCGAACACAGAGAGTACGACCAGCCACGAGAAGAACAATATTAGGATGTATGTGGTCCACGCAGCGGGGTACGTGAACCACTCCGTGTTCTTATTCAGATCCGTCGTCGGCGTCGCTTGCACATACAAATTCGCCATTCACAAAAAAACTCCCGTCTCTATTCCTTCAATTAATCACAAAAATCTTCTGAGAAATCTTCCGACCCTCTGCAACTGCTTGACGCAAAAGATATTTTGTGGGTATAGAAATAGAGTTTGGGAGAGGAAGGGAGGAGGAAGGGAGGGAGGGAAGAGGGAACGAATAGGGGGGCGTTGGTGGTGATTTGGTTGAACTTTACCTCTTTGGTTGTTACTTCATTTTGTTTCTCTTAAATATATGAGAAAAGCTTTGAATTCATTATTTTTTTTACTTTCAGTTTTTTTAATATATAATAAGTGTAACATAATTATAATTTAAGCAAATTAGGGTAAAATTCATTTTGGTCCCCAATTTTTGGATTTAACTTCAAATTAGTCCCTATCTTTTATATTTTAAAGGGTGAATTATATTTTGCCATCCGAATTATGAGTATTTTTACATTTTGCCGTCAAAACTTTTGTTTGTGACAACTTACCATCTCAACTTTGCAAATTTGTATTTTTGTCATATACGACTTTTTTTTTTTATTTTTCTGCAAGAAAAACATCATATGATATGCATATGTGAAATATCACATCACACAACTTTTAAATATCACATGTGCACTACATGTAATATTTTCTCAACAAAAAATTTGATTGAAAAATAGTTATAAATTATTTGCATTTCTTTCAAACATCATAACAAAGCCTACAAACCACTTTAACAACCGTGCAACAATTGGACTGCGCATTTGATGGCGGTCATGAAATCAACTATCTAGGATTGGGCCTAAAATGTTTCAAGTTGAGGACCTCGAGAATGGACATCGAGTGTCCTACGGAAACTTGCATTAAGAGTCGGATTCATTTGATAAGTGCCGTATTTCATCGGCAATAAATGTGGGACGTCTATGCGATCTTAGTGGGTCAATTGGCTAACCGTCGAATAGACTTAACTGACTCATGGGGATTGTCATATAGAGCCTTGGAAGCTTGATCGGTATGACTCGAGTTTCGGCTCCGATAGTATAGGAGTAGTCCTCATTTTCGGCTCCTTCTTTTCTTGAGTTTTGACCCCTTTCTTATTTTACCCTAATTTTTTCAACTGATCGGTGAAGAAGATTAATTTGTGTAATTTTTTTTTTTTTTGCTTTTTATTTTATTATTAGTAATATGAAATTATTGATTTGTCCTTTTTCTTGGCCACAATGATTGCTGAAAATCTTAATCGATCTAAAATAGGGTTAATTATATTTTGTCATCTGAACTATAATCGATTTTTGTACTTTGGCATCTAAATATTTTTTGTGTCAACTTAACATCTCAACTTTACGAATTTTTATACTTTGTCATATAAATGTAATGAGCACAACAAATGAAATGACATTAGCAAATACTCATTTTGTTGACCTAATAATATTTTGTCATATAGTACATCGGGCCTGGTGCATTGGACAACATACTGAATGCTTCATGCAGCTGAAGTATAGGGGATGTCCAATATCCATTTAAGTTCCTCATCAATCTTGGGAGGCAGCTTCTTGGACATCTTAATCCCATGCCTCATGGGAGGAATCCTCGTTTGAATCTCAATCTTGAATCTCTTCAAGATTTTCTCAATATATGATGATTAGGTCAACCTTAATATCCTTCTAGATCTATCCCTATAGATTTTGATGCCAAGGATGTAAGAGGCCCCACCCATATCCTTCATGGACATTGTGTGGACAATCATGCTTTAGTATCACCCAACATCTCATCATTCTCAATGAGCAAGATGTCATCTACATAAAGCACAGGTTCGCAACCGCACTCCCTTTGATCTTCTTGTATACACAAGGATCAAATTCATCCTTGATGAAATCACAACCCTATATGACTTCATCCAAACGTGTGTTCCAACTTCGGAAAACTTGTTTGAGGCCATAAATGGATCTTCGGAGACGATAGACATTTTGTTCTTCTCCACCGGAAGTGAAACCCTCCAACTGATCCATGTAGATCTCTTCCTCAATGAAACCATTGAGAAAAGCCGTTTTCATGTCCATCTGCCATATTTCATAGTCACACCATGCTGCTATGACAAGCAGAATTCGAATGGACTTGGCCATGGCTACGGGCGAATTCAAGAAATTAATTTAATCCCTTTCTTTCAGAATTAATTCTAAATTAATTCCATCACGTTCCAGTAACAAGTATGTGACTTTTTAGGTTCATCCTCAGCTCGACTTGGGCGTGTTTGATCAACATAATTAATTAATTTATTTTCAATTAATTGATAATCAGAAATAGCACGTTATCATGGGTGGCCGTCTAGCAACAGTTCATGATACCAGAGACTAGGTGAATAGTAGTATGAATATTTAGGCTCCGAGTTCATATACGAGTATAGTTCTTCCATCAACCATCTCTTGACCTTGCCTAGGGCAAGGAGTTAGGCGTGGATTCTTATCCTGGACTAGGTATCTATACTCATAACTCGAGTGCAAGTTCACGCCACTGATTGTCCTAACCTTAGTCTAGAACATGGAATTTGTTGTTGATTATTATCCTAGTCTAGGCATTTATACTCATAACTCGAATGCAAGTTCACGCCACTGATTAACACGACAAACCTATCCCTTTCATTCAATTACTGTGGCCATATATTCTAAGGGCTTAAACGGGTCTCTGAGCGTATATGAGACGTTGTTGTCATAATATTGAAAGGGGATGGATTTTATCTTGAAATTTACTGTCCTCGCTAGCTAAAGATGTGCAGTGAGTCAAATTGAGTTAGCTTGACTCCGGATTGGTTGATACAAACTCGCATAGGACCGAATTGGTCCTGGATCGGTCCCAAATATTAATAAATGGGATCAACCAAGTTTAGTAGCCCAGGACCACCTGATCCTAAACCGAGCCTGAGTAATGTCTGTTGGGTCATTTTTTTCTTATAATAATATGTGATATATAATTTTTATTTTGTTATTCTAAGTTAACTATTTTAGTAGTTTTTTTATACTTCTAAATTTTTTATCTTTATTGTTGTATTGATAAGTTTAAATACTTTAAGTCATTAATACTCTTCATTTATTTTTTTAAAGTTTATTTGAAGTTATTTTTTAAATTATTATCATCTAAGGTTAGTATTACAAACTTGTTAGCCAAATTATTATTTAAATTTATTATATAGTCTTGAGAATTACTTTTTTTTAGTTATAATTTTTTGTATGATTGAAAGTACTAATTATTTATTTCATAATACAAAAATAAATTTATTATTTTTAAAAAATCCTCAATTTTATTTTAAGAAAACCAAGCACATTCGGGTTTCCACCAGAGCAATTCATGGACTAGGCTTGAATTTGAAAATGAACCTAATTAGACCCATTTAAAGGTCCAAAATCACTCTAGGATCAGCCATAAACAGTAGTAGATCGATTCTGCGTCGAACTTCTTCGAATTGATTCGTGCCATAAACAGTAGTAGATCGATTCTGCGTCGAACTTCTTCGAATTGATTCGTGTCGATCCTGAACTGGCCCAACTCACTGTGCATCTAGCCAGAGCTCTTGTTCTTCTCTCAAAATGTCCTTCGAAATGAGATAGGAGAGGCCATATTTATAAACTTTGGTGTTTATGATAAGTGATGAACTTTTACCATCTTGCGTCAAAAAAAAAAAAGGAAAAGAAAAGAACTTATACCATCTTGTCCGATGTCCCATTTGTGCTGAATTAAGTTTGGTAACTTTCTCAAGGGTGAAATGGTAATTTCACTTTTCAAATGAATGGATCTTGTCTTACCATTATGAAAGATTGAGTTAATTCCTCTATCCATGCGTCAAGATCTTGCCATTGCAGTCAAGTACCTCCCAACTAGCCAAACCATTGTGTTCCTGCTGGGCTTACCCAGCTCTTAGCTGAGTAAAGAGTCGACTTTATCATAATTCTGAGGAACTTTCATTGACATAAGCATGCATTAAGAAGGAAAAGACAATGAGGAAGCTGAAAGGAAATGAGCAGAGTGAAAAATCATGCTTAGCTCCAAAATCATACAGCAATGAGAACAGAAGCATGTAATCTCCTCTTAGAAAATTGATTACCAAGAAAAACAATGGACAGATAGATCAGAGGCTGACGGTGGTACTATCAACTTTGTCCATCAAGCCCCCAACTAATCTTCTCTTAGCAGACTTAGTTCTAAAGCACCATACCTCGAAAGCCTCGCTCAGATCGGGATATCTTAGCTGCTCGGCGTTCATCCAATCAGCAAGAATGTCAGCTTGATCATCAGATGGCAGTGCTGAAACTAAGGAAACCATTGCACCTTCAATGCTCTGGCACATATCTTCATCCATCTTGTAAGGAAATTCTGCATCTTTATCGCCCATCAAATCAAGAATAGGCTTCAGTTTTCTGATAAATGGAAGCCACGATTTTATCAGTTGGACACGGTGTGGAGCTGGTAGAATCACATTCCCGTATCCAACTGCATCGAGTACTTTTGAAGTCACTTCTACAAGTTTCAGTTTTAGACCCCACATACATTTGAGATTCTCGTCTTCGACGACCCGTAATATGGTTTCCGATATATCAATCCACTTCGAGACAAAATCATTCATTAGGCCCATCTTTAGCAGAACATTGCACATCCATTCAAGATCAGATAGAGATTGCAAAATTTTACACTCTGTGAACTTGCACATGCCAGATTCAAAAATCAAGGATAGTTCTCTTTCAAACGAAGAAAAAGTCTTGGACAGACCAGTTATCGTCTCTAATTGTACCTCGTTATCAGCTGTAACCAATGGCATGTCTGCATCATCCCCAAGCATGTACTCGACCTGTTCTTGGGCTGAGGTTCTAAGTTCGTCCCCGAAAGGAGGGGAAGGACCATCTATTGAAGTGGCGAAACGTATTGCTGAGATGAAAACACTCTTTGTGCCAACCAAATCCACTGGTTGGATTCTTGCCAATATGGGCATGGCAATTGGACCCAACCGTGAAACTACATCCAAAATTTCATCCTCTTCACTTTCTTCCCAAGGAACAGCCTCCAGGTACTGGACACAGCTGTGAACAACCGATTCACAATGTAAGTCTGCAGCAACCTGAAGAACACCAAGGGCCGACCGAACAGAGTCAAAGGAATCCGAAAGTGAGTCTGCTGGAAGATAAAGACACTTTAGAAGTTTCAGATGGTGATTATAATTGACCTCTGAGCACTCGATCTCTATACAAGTTTGAGAGCTCGGGTCTGAAAGTCTATCTGCAAAATACGTGCTCTTGCTTTTAAGGATAAAGGAATGTGAATGAAAGAGTTCTTGTCTTCCTATCCTATTTTTCAGGAGTACAATGATATCACTTCTGCACGAATCTCCAAATTTAATCAAGTCAGGGTCGTTGTGCCCGTCCATACATCAAATAGGAACCTCTAACTTTGCATGTTTCATGCAACTCCAAGCATGCTAGTTACAGTTGCATGTGACCGTGGAAGAAGAAATTGCAGACAGTTATACTAAAGTTGCATCATGGCATTTAATTTTGTCAGACAAAGCCCCCAAGGCTCGAGTATCTGCAACCTTGGTTAGACGCATCAGAAGTGACAGTCACAACACCTTGCATGCAGAAATACATCATCAATCACTTGACGATAGAAGTCCATAGGACTGCTAGTGCTATAACAGATAAGAGATTTGACAAGTGTTTTACATCTCATGAATTTCTTTCAGCTGTGCAATTTTAGACCAATATCACCAGTGAGGTGATTCTCTTTCCGAACAGAAAATGAATTTAATCTAATCCCCATTAAAATGACTCGGGGGGCCTGGAAAGCAATACCCCTCCAGTCCTTTGCCTATTAGCTGACAGGACATTGTTTTAGTTAACGAGCAAAGGACCAACAAAAATAAGAACACTCAGGAAAGTTAACTTATAATGAACGTCATGCAAATGCGACACTCGTGGAGAACAAAGCGACTATTGAATACATGGATGATGGATCCACACCCTGAACCCATGAGACATTAATTCAATAAATTAACAAGCCTGAATTTTTCTAAAAGATCCTGGATCTAGCTACTCAACTGACATGGAAGCCATTAAAACTCGAAACTGAAAACTGAATATCAAATGACCAAAAGTGAGCCTCATCCTTGAAATTGGTTTCAGAATAAGTGAGTTCTTGTGAAAGAGAAGCTGTTTGTGAGTAATGAATTTTGCTAGGTCTTTGTTGATGATCAGCTTTCTTTTTCGACCAAATGGGGTTGGTCTAACTGATTTTCCTGTTTCAATCCAATTAGGAACTTATCCTCCTCCACAAGACTAGATATCCACTCCCTAAATAATTTTATTTGACATAAGTCCCAGCTGTAGTCGTAGTCCATAGCCGGTCCACGACTAAGGTTTTGGCAGATGACCTAACAATAAGCCGAAGAGGAATTCCACTGGTATTTGCCCTTCTACCGAAATTCGGGCTGTATGCTAAAAACAGGCAGTTACTGCAGTCTGGGGGATTACCAATTCACAAGAATAAACTACAACTTCAGTATGTGGAAAAGGGCCAAAGGCTGGAAATAGCGGGGCCAGACAATGTCAAAAACGGCAATTGCAATTCCACAAAATGCTTTTTGTTTCATTGAATCTCAGCTCTCTTAGTCCTTAATTCTTCTTTTGTTTTTCAGTACAATGATCAAAATAGTCTTTCAAGATTCATTTCAGCAAGTCTGTTGGTCTGGTTTCTTTCTCCCCAATTCAATAACCCCATGCATTTCAGCAATATAGCATTCTTGTCAATTTTACCTTCTCCTCATACTCATCACAGAAGCTCACAGAGAGCAATACCATTGAAGCCCCTTAGGCGCGCTCTTCATAATTAAGTATTAGCAACGAAAATCACGGAAAGAAAGAAGCCCTTGAGAAATTACTTTACAATTTTCCTCCACCAAGATTTTTCCAAAAAATATCATATCATTAATTCACTTTATCAAATAGAAGGTAACAGAAAGACAGTCCAAGTAGAAATTAATAAGCGTAATTGCTTACGGAGATTTCATCTACTATTCACCTAATGAAACTCATTTTCAACAACACACGCACATGATAAACGCTTTCAATCAATCACACTCTTCACAGAAGTATACTCTAAATGGACACTTCTTTACTCAAGAAAACCGCAGAAACATCTGCTGCAGCTTCAGCTCAATACTTAAGAACTACTCTGAAACTAATAAATGCAACAAGAATCTAACAACTACCACTGAATCACCGCAAGAAACAAGATTCAAAGAAGAAGAGAAAAAGAAAAAGTTCTCACCTCACTTAACCCCAATATTTGCCAACAGAGTGGAGGATGAAGAAAACCTCAAAATCCAAAAGGAGATTGATTTTTCTGGCCAAGTGGGCTTCTTCCGATGATCTTGAATTGAAATGGGTTCAAAGCAAATTAGCAAAAAGCTTAGAGATGAAAGCAAGAAAATGGCGGACGAGGGTTTCGGACATGAGCTCTATTTTATGCTAAATTATGCTCTGAAGGATATAAAATTCATTTTTCTCATAAATATATCCTCACAATATCATGTTTTTCTTTCTGAAAAGAAAAAAGCGTCCTATGTTTCTTAGGTGTTTAAAATATAATAGTTTATCTTTTGATTTAAAAACTATTTTCTCAAAGTTAATATATTAATTAAAACATTATTTTCTGAAAAAATAAAAAAAAAAGAATTATTTGTTAATTCTCCTACGTAAATTAATCAGATGATTTCGGAGTACGACGTACATGTTTGCAACATTTAAAAATAAGTATTTATCAATTTTTGCTGAAAATAAATTAAAAGTTTTATTTTAACACAACTCAGTTTTTGAATTGTTTAAATAAATTCGACTTAAATCAAAATCAATAAACAACTCTCCTTTCAACTCATAAAATAAAAATTTATTAATTTTAAATTGTTTCGTCTAATACTCCAACTATTTTTTTTTTCCACATATTATTTTTTTATCTTTAGATATTTTTATTTTTTATTACAATTTTTTTAACAATTTAACGCATGCTTGCAATAGGTCCCACTTTATTGTGAGAATAAGCAAAGAAAATTGTAACTTAAGTAATAATTAAATTAAAAATATTTAAAAATAGAAGTAAAAAGTACGGAAAAATAAAGTTGAAATTGGAGGACACTTTATTCAATTTATTTTTTAATAATAAACTGAGAGTGTCATATGCCACTGCGTGACAGCATATGCCCATAGCAGGTGACAAATGATTTGTCATTACACATCTGTTCTTGATTTTGATTGGTTGATTCACTCTTCAATTAATATCTGATTCTTGGATTAAGACACTATTACTTTATGGCAAGTTGCTTTTCCTTTATTTAAATTAGAAATGTAATCAATTATGGGAATGAGAAAAAAACAAGAAGAAAATCACCCACTTGCCACATCAATGAGTATTAATGAAAAATCTTAAATATTGTCTGGCAGGATTTTATAAACTCAGAAATGATTTCATAAAATATTTAAAAATCTATTAAATGAAGAATGAAAGTAATCACTAGAAAAAAAAAGACTTTTCGTTATGATTAACTGGATAAATTACATTTTTTATCCTATAAGTGGATCTGTTTCTACTTAATCCCACACTCAAGCTAATTCACACATTTAGTCTCATATGTGGTTTAACAACAACTGACAGATTAAGCAGCTGCCGTTAAGTTTTGAACGGAATACCCCCTTTGGTTCTCAAATTGAAAGAAAAAAAATCATGTATGGGACTAAATGTGCGAATTGGCTTGAGTGTGGGATTAAAATTGGAAATAGGTCCACTTTATGGGACCAAAAATGTAATTTACCCTAATTAACTAAATATAATTAAAAATAAAAAATTAAAGCAAATACTAATTAATTACTGTAAGCAACGGTTACTAGTTGTTGTTTCTACAAACAAAGTCAAAATATTAGTTGCAATTAAAAGAACCATAACAAATATTTTGATCACAGGTAAAATCATGCTATATGATCATAATTCTTGTCAAAACTTAAGTTTCATGCATCGCTTTGTTTAACCGTGATAAATAATATTATTTTATTATTAATTTTTAAGTAGTAGTGATTTATAGTGTAGCAAGTAATTGAATTTTTTTTTAGTAGTAGTCCCCTTATTGAGAGATTCCCACAGGGTCCACGTATGCTTGGGCTTCGGACGACGGACAAGCTCAGCAGTGTTATTATAGAGGGGCAATGGCATTGGCCTCTCGTTATGGATATTGGGTGCTTGGAGATTTTGCATGCATTGCCAATAATTCATGGCGAGACAGATCGCATTATTTGGCGATTTGAGACGGGACGACCTACAGTTACATCTCTTTACATGCTATTGGACCCACCGGGACCCAAGATAGGTTGGTGTTCACTACTCTCGGGTTCTCTGAAGATCCCCAGGCATAATTTCATCTTATGGCTTACGATTTTGGGGAAACTATCCACAACTGATAAATCATGGCTATCATACCTAGGCGCCTGTATATTATGTGATGAGGGCGCAATGGAGACACATACTCATATATTCTTTTGATGCCGTTATGCCAGAAGTTGCCTAACAGTGATTCGATGGATAGTTCGGTTTGAATGGCCTAATAGAGAGTGGTCACGAGATGTTGAGTGGGCTGCAAGGAAATGGAGAGGAAAACATATGATTAACTTGGTTTATCGTGCACTCCTAGTTGCTTGCATTTACCACATTTGGAGGGAACGAAATTTGAGACGCTTTGAGCATACGGAGCTACCACCGAATATAATAGCCACCATTATTGTGGAAGATATTAGACAGAGGATTATTAGTATTAATTTATCTCGTTCTGTTAGTTCATGTGTGTTATATAGATTATGACGTATCCCTTGGCCTGTTGAGGGAGAAACCACCAGTTGAGCATTGTTGTACTGTACGATCTTATTTTATTAATGAAACTTACATTTATCCAAAAAAAAAAAGAAATTTGTAATTTATACTTAATATTTCTATTAAATATTTATAATTTTAAATTGTATTAATTATAAAATTATCTTCTTATAAGATAAGAAAATTTTATTTTTTAAAGAAAAATAATATTTTATCCACTTTAAAAAATATTTTATAAATTGATAGGACTGTTATTCCTTTTATTTATTTTTTTACATAAATTTAGCGGAAAAGTGGTTTATGGGGCTCTTTAATTAATCTTTTATTATTGGAACATATCAATATTAGTTTTATTGCGAGTTCGTTTTCCATTATTAAGAATAGAAATTAATTTTTTGCTAAAAAAATAGAAATTAATTCTGAAAAATAGAAAAATAAATAAAGACAAAGATAGTGATCATGTCCTATGATTTGGTCATGGATTCGAATCGCTTGAAAGGTAGAGGGAATCAATATTAATTTTTTTTACATTAAAAAAAAAAGAAAAAAATATAATGACAAAGATAAAGATAGTGGGCTGAAGTTCGGCCGACAGCGTATGCTCAACTTTGATAACTCCAACACCTAATGCTGAAAAGCGGTCCATCCACTTTCTATCTCCATTTGGTTTTAATAGAAAGTCTTAAGGCTCCGTTCGGTTACGTCAGAGAAAGGCAGAGTGGAAAGAATAATAATTTGTTTTATTAATTTTAGAGACTATTATTTTATGATATCAAGAAAAATAAACTTCAAATCCTGCGTTTGGTACAAATAAAATAAATTTTGCAAGAAAGATTAATTTTTGAAATGTCATCAATTAATCATTTTTCATCTTCATTTTGTCATAAAAAGAAATATTAATTGTTAAAAAATTAAAGAAAATTATAAATAAAATATGCATCAAACAAGAATAAGAATGATTTTTCTAAATGTTACTATTTCAAATAAAATGAGTTTATTTTTTAAATAAATTATCTATTTAATTGTAATTTTGATCTTCTAAGTTTAAGGAATTTGTAATTTCAGCCCTCTAACTTTGAATGTAGTAATTTTGGCTCTGTGTCTTTCAACTATTAATAAGTTTGATCCTTAAGCCCAATTAATAACTATTTTGTCCTTCTAATGATAAAAGCCCCATAGTCTAACCACATACTCTTAGTCAGACCTGTTTAAAAAGGTGACCAAAAAGTTAATTGGATTGGCTTTTGGAAACTATTTAGCAATATTTATGAATGTGATATTATCTTGATGAATGTAGTAAGCATTCATCTTTGGTACTCGTGTTTGTTGTGCTTACTATTTATATTGAACGATATTTTAATATCACAACAAATGCCCACAAACTAATTAGATAATCTATGTAGTTAGATTAAGCATTGGATGACAACTGTGGGACCAACTTCTGAGATTTAGTTCGAAACATTCCAAATCGAGGATCTCGATACTGAGCATCAAGAGTCCTATGGAGACTTGCACTAAGTATTGCATTCATTAGATGAGTGTCGTGTTTCATCAACGACAAACATTAGACGTCCATACAATTTTAGTGGATTAGTTGACAAGGTTGTTAATTGATTTAACTGACTCACATGAATCATCATATGAAAATCTTGGAGGTTTGGTCGGTATGAATTGAATTTTTGCTCCAATAGTATGGGATTAGTTCTCGGACATGAGGAATCATGAGAGTTGCATGCATATGATGGCTATATCTTAGATCTGGTGAGAGATGGCAATGTCTTTGATGTGATCGTTATAAACCTTATCTAGTGTAGTCGGAGTATTTAGTAAGGATGGTGGATCTCAAGATAGAATCCATCCCCTATCAGTATATGATGGATACATCTCCTATGCGCTCTAAAATGGCTTAAACTCTCTAAGTCTATAGTTATAGTGATTGGTCGAATAGAAAATAGTTTCCTATGTTAATCAATAGTAAACTCATCTTGAGTATTCAACATAGTTTTTTGGTTACAAGATGGGAACCAACACCTAATTCCATACCCTAGACTAAGGCCAAAAGATGGTAGACGAAAGGACCGTACCTGTATGAATTCGGGAGCCTAAATATTCATGTCAACATTCACCTAGTCTCTAGTACCATAGACTATTGATAGATGGCCACCAATGGTGGCGGGCATTTCTAATTAATGGTTAATTAAAAATAATTAATTAAATTAGATTTAATTAATTATTTCTATTGGACACAAAACAACTTTAGTTGAGGGTGAATCTAAAGACTCCAACATAAATCACTATAGAATTAGTAGAATTAATTTAAAAATAATTCTAGAAGAAATGAATTTAATTGAATTAAATTAATTTTGAGCTTAATACCTTTATATTAATTGAATTAATTTATTGAGTTTGGTTTAATTAATTGATTGGATCAATTAGTTAGTATTTGAACTTATGTTTATTTAATTGAATGAAATAAACTTTTGGATTTCTATAAGGTTTTAAATTAATTAGATTAATTTGAAATCCATGGATATTGGTTGCACTTTATTTAATTTGATTAAATCAAGAGCAATAAAAATCCGTCCATGGTTTAAAGTCCAAGCCAAAGGTTGAAGCAAGTTGAGAAGGAGTTTCAACATCTCCACATGAGAAAGCCATGATGGCTTAGTGGTGGATATAGTGTGCATGTGTATGTATTGTAGTTATCTTAGAAATAACTTGTAGTTTTTGAATTTGGAATTCATTCTACACACTACACACATGTGTTTTCTAAACTCCTTGGCTTGCATAACACCAAAGCCACGAAAATTTTCTCATCTTTTCTCCATAGTATACCTTGAGTCCCGGCGGGTGTAATATATGATATAGCGATATAACAGTGAGACGTCCATTCGTATCTCGCCAATGAACACGATCATCGTCTCCATGGATTATGGGCAAATTCTATACAATCTCCAAACATGTCCGTGAAGAGGGCCAGTGCCAATGCCCATCCATAATGACCCTATTAAGTTTCTCCGAGAGTCCAAAACCAGTGAGTTGCGGGCCACGTGAGAACCTTTGAATAAGTGGTCTGAGGGGGCGCCACAGGTCCTGCCACAAATAGAAGGCAGCTCCATCACCCACTTGGTAATCCACCAATGGTCGAATAACAGTACGTAGGCGAAGGTGTTTTCTCCAATCCCACGAACCTCCATGCTCAGGAATTGTCCAAATGGACCTGTCACGCAAGCGCCCATGGTACAACCACTCCACCCATATGGGTGTTCTATCACAATGAATCACAGCGCATAATTTCTTACTCATTAAGGCACGGTTAAGAATAGCGATGTCTCGTAAGCCCTGTCCTCCCTTTGCAGCTAGCTTACATACATCCCTCCATATATACCTTTGCATAGCCCCCACTAGTAGCACCTTTCCATAAGAAGGAGCGCAATCTCTTCTTGATCTCCCTTATAACACCTTTAGGTAGAATGAAGCAGAAGCCCACTAGATACTCAAAGCCATGAGAACGGATTTAATAATCTAAATCTGTCCCGCAAATGATAATATCGTACCCTCCCAACCATAGATGTGACTATCAATTTTTGCCAATAGAGGTTGGCAATCCGCTATTGATAGTCTGAAAGAGATTAGAGGAAGCCCCATGTATCGCATTGGTAAATGCCTGTCCTGAAACCCGAGCGCTGCTAATAACTGGTCTCTCATCCCGTGTGCCGCTCGTGATAAAATGAGATGGCTCTTTTGCACATTAAGCCGAAGTCCAGATAACTCAGCCAATCGATCCAGACCCCATTTAAACACCCCAATGGAGTCCATATCAGCTTTACAGAAAAGTAGTACATCATCGACAAATCCAAGCTGAAATAATTTAGATGGTCCACATTCCCAATGAAAGGAATAGCATGTCCTGATCAATCAATTGAAGTAAGAGTAAATGAAGTACCTCCTTCACTAAGACAAATAGGTACGGTGACAACGGATCTCCCTATCGTAACCCTCGTGACCCTGCGAAGAAACCGTGTGGTTTTCCATTAAAACCAAACGAGAACGAGGGTGATGTAATACACTCCTCCACCCATCGAATGAACTGTGCAGGGAACCCAAATAGGTGCATAATTGCTAGGAGGAAATCCCATTCTACCGTGTCATAGGCTTTTCGAATGTCCACTTTAAGCGCACATCGTTGGGAAAGTCGTGCTTGATTGTATCCTATAAAGAGTTCTTGTGCTAACATAATATTGTCGCCTATACTGGAATTTGGAACAAAAGCCGCCTGACAGGGGCTTATCAATTTATCCAAAGTCAAACTCAATCTCTGAGCAAGAATTTTTGCAATAATCTTATAGAGGACATTACAACAAGAAATAAGGCGAAAATCTGTGACCATCATAGGGGAGTGTACCTTAGGGATTAATGCTAGAAGTGTGATGTTGATTTGCTTTAGCATCCTGCCTGATGCAAAGAAGTCTAGAATAGCTGACATGACTTCTGTTCCCACAATCGGCCAGGCTGCTTTGTAAAACCCGAAAGAATATCCATCAGGTCCCGGTGCCTTGTCATCTATGATGTCAAAAACGGCCTGCTTGACTTCATCGGCCGTAACTGGTTTGAGGAGAAGCTGGGTGTCCTCCTCAGTCAGCACATGTCTCGTCCATGGTCTCAAGTACCCAATATTGATTGTCTATTGTCTTTGTACCCCTCCTAATAGAGCTTGGTAAAAGGAGATAAACTCATGAATAACCACTCCTAGCTCTGTATAGGTGTTCCCTTGCTCGTCATTGATCTGTAAGATCCTCCGAGCAGTTCTTCTTTGGGCTATTTTGCGAAAGAAGACTTTCGAGCATTGGTCCCCTCCCTTCATCCACTGCTGCATCTTTGTCCGTTGTTGTAGCATGCCTTGGCGTATACCATCCAATAGCACCTGTTGCAGTAGGAGTAATAGTTCGTCTTTCGATCCATAATCAGTAATGTTTAGGCTATCTCAAGAAAACCTTTTGCTAGCTGAACATTGCGCGAAAGGTCACCCTTATTTCTCCTCTGCTGCCTGAAGACAGGCTTTAAAGCCTTAAGTTTCCATGTAACAGCATACATAGGCACGCCTACAATAGCATGTTACCAGACATTCTGCACACTATGGATAAAATTCGGTGAGAGAGTAAGGTAGTTATCAAATCTAAACATACCTCCAAGCTCCATCTACCTATCCCCATTCAATACAAACGGCAAGTGGTCCGAAGTCTGGTGCAAGAGACTAGTGTAGCACAATGTGGGGAATCCTGTGAGCCATGTATCATTAATAAGTATCCAGTCTAGTCACTTACATAGACTACGCGAAGTCGTGTTGCAATTATGCCATGTATACCATTCACCCTGCATAGGAAGTGAATGCAAAGCAGTTGACTGAATACATGCATTAAATTCCTCCATGGCCATCCTTATGTCTCCAGAGATGCCACAGACCTCACTGAGATCACGTACTACATTAAAGTCACCCCCCGCTAACCACGGCTTATTCATCGACTGATTACCTAATATATTTAAAGATTCCCGTAATTGACGTCGATCAATAACTTCAATAGCACCATAAATAACTATAGTAAGCATCGGTTCGTTGCATGCACGTACAATCACACGACAGTGTATAAACTGGGATCCCAGATCAAGTACATTAACATCAATGAAATCATCATACCGTGCTATCCATATACGATTCCCAATAGTCCCATTGTCAACAAATCATTTCCACTGAGGTAAAATAACAGCCTGTATACGAGATACATTATTCCCACGTACCCGAGTTTCCAAGAGTCCAACAAAATATAACATGAACTCAGCCACTAGGTCCTTCAAAGCCAGCTGGTGGTCCCTCTTGTTCAGGCCACGAACGTTCCAGAATGCAGCATTCAACATAGGTCACCACTAATGGGGTTGTTGATATTAGGACCCCTCATAGATATTTCTGGATCATCAATGAAGTTTAATGCGTCAAATGAATTGAATATAACTACTTCCTTACCCTTATTTCTTCCCTCCATGCTGATTTGCTCGCTGGGAGGCTCACGAGCAACTAGCGGCTGCAAGGAAGCATCAACCGATTCCCTAATGGGCTGGGTATGTATATGTGTTTATGTGTGTGTGTATATATATAGGTAATAAATTTAGCCCTTTTTAAAAGGGTATTTACAATGTTTTTTTTTTTTTTCAAAATCATTTTCGGCGTCTTCTTGCATAACATTATATCTTTAAAAAAAATTATTATTTTGTTTTTGCTCCCTCTCAGTTATGTCTTTTCATCTTCATTATCTACTTCTTTCATCATAAATACTCTATCTATATTCTTTCATCATAAAATTATTTTTGGATATTTCGTCATTTTGCTTTCTCCATGTTTCATAAACTATTTTGGTTTTTCTTCCACCAGATATTTCTCTCTTCTTTCTTTTACATGTTTTCTTTCCATATTTAGTAGTTAAATAAATTAATTCATTACAAATATATTTTTCAAAATGCTCTCTCTTTATTTAAGAAAATGTACAAAGATATGAAGGGTGAATAGCAAGTTACATATTCAAAATGAACATATTATCCATCTATAAAAAATATATAACAATTTATCTTCCTATACTTTTTAAAATGAAACAATTTACCTTCTTAAAAAAGGGGGTAAATTGTTATATTGTAAAAAATACAACGGAATTGCTATTTATTTTTTCATGATGGGATAATTTGCTCATTTGCGATATCACAAGAGGATTGCTTATATTTTTTTCAAGATATAAACAATAGAAAGATTTTTTATTTCTTGCTTTTTGACTTTTAAAAAAGTGATATACACACATCAATTATATATACTACTCACTATAATATATCATTTTTTAATTTTAAAATTTATTTTTTTAATAAAATTCAATTCATTACTGCATGGTACAATACATTCAATTTAAAATCAATAAATATATTAAAAAAATAAATTATGTACCCATATTTGTAAGATAATCCCATCAACTTTTAATTATAAAGCGTGAATCTCAGCAATCGAACAAGTTGGACGACAATTTCAAAATTCAATAAGATGCATGAGTTTGATGAAAACGCCAGTCTGAAATAATGATGGCATTTGCCTATTATTGCACAAACAAATCTTGAGGACTCGTCATTACAGCATTCACGCGATTAAGTTCGAAGGCTCAAAGTCACGAGTTCAGCTTTTCCATTCAATTCTGTTCAACCCTTTACCCCCAAAATCTCTCACTTCACACCGTTTTCCATGTTTCAATCTTTGCATTATCAAATCATCATCAGATCCCTTGTATTATCGACAATCTGAAAGGATTTCTTGAGCCCAATTCTTATCTAGAGTTTTATTTACCTCAATTTCTTGTTCTTTTTTCATTTTCCATGATGATTGAAGGGGTTGCAGGATTTCTGGGTTCTCATATTATCCCCTAATTCTTGGCCCCTGCGAATTTTCGGTTTATTTTTTTGTTTGTTTTTTTCTTTTTTTGTGTTTTGTTTTGCGGTGATTGTTGTTTGACAGTTGAAGGATTCATTAAATGAGATGGGAGGTGTGACTGGAGGAGAAGTGAATTCGAGTTCTTCGTTGCGTTCGCCGCAGTTGAACTTCTTTGGATGCCCATTTCGATTTGGATCGGGCATTACTTCATTTTCCGTCGCCTGTGAAGCTTTCTCAGATTGTCGCCTTCTGTAACGCGGATCGTAATTGTACAGTTTGATTTGGTTTTCTTTTCCATTTTCCCCCCTTTTTGTGAATATCTGTTATGACTTGTCGGAATAATTAGCGTTGGATTGAGAAATCTGAAATGGAGACTGCCGAGTCTGATGCTGTCGAAATATCCCCAGACGGGCGGTATATTCGGGTAAAGTTCTTTCCTTTCTCTTACTTTTGTCTTGGCAGTCTTTGTATTGTTATTGGTTGATGCTACTTTATTGGCTTTATAAAAGATGAATCTATCAGCTGATGTGATTTTCAAATCGCTGCATGAGTTATTTAAAGGGTGAATTTTTCATGAAAATGTTCTTCATGATTTAGATTTATTCCTTTGCATGCCATTCTTCGGAGGTTCAAGAACTAAAGACCCCTATTGTATAGTAATTGAAAAGAGCACATATAAGTAATACCTTTAAAGTTTGTTCTAACTAATTAGCAATTTCTGTACTACAATGTGTTTTGAAATGTCAATAGATTTTGAAAAAGGGTTATACACAAGGGTGGTTTAGATGTCAGAATGTCAAATATGGCACTGACAGAAGTGTAAGATTGGAAGGTCAGGGCAGATAATTGAATGTGTCATTTGGCTGGTTACTGTCATTTGTCCCTGTAGATAAGAAATGGGTTTTGCTCATTCTATGATTCATCCACTCTATGTAAATATAATTTCTACGGCCTATTGCTGTAAAAATATGAATGTATTGTCAGTATTTTACTGAAAACATGTAGAAGAATGTTCTATTATTTGAAAGACAGAAGAATAACATATGGGAAGCCTGAGTTTTATATGCAAGTATGGTTTGGTCCAATCTGCCTTCTGCCCCACCATCATCCATTGGCAGATGTGAAAAAACACTGACAAACAACCAAATGGCCCCTGGATGATGGAAACCAACAAAGTGTCTCCTGCTTCAGTCACGCAGTGAAAAGGGCATTATGTCTAATGACGTGCTAATTTGTGCATTTGCTCATTTTGTTAGTTTCAGTGATATTTGTTAATCCATTTGCCTTTAGTTCTTTTACCTTTTTCTTTTTCTTCCTTCAGTACAATGAAATCCTGGGGAGAGGAGCATTCAAGAATGTGTATGCTTCCTGGACTGTCTTCTGTTTTGTTTTTCTATTTATTCTGTAGAATGGATTACTCCCACGTTTGAAATATTTAAGCAGATTCTATTATTAACTTCCTGTGAAAATATTTACTTGTGCTTGTTCCTGTCTTTAGTTACAAGGGGTTTGATGAAATTGATGGCATAGAAGTTGCTTGGAATCAAGTAAGCATTGAGGATGCGCTGCAGTCGCCTGAACATCTGGAGAGGTTATATTCTGAGGTTCATCTGTTGAGGACACTGAAACATGAAAATGTCATTAGGTCATATGCCTCTTGGGTGGATGATGAGAACAAAACCATTAACATGATCACTGAATTGTTCACTTCAGGCAGCTTGAGGCAGTGAGTTCTCTCATTTTGTCTCAGATTGTTCTCATTCTTCTTATGGTATTGCGTTTTCATGTTCATTTGCTTAGTACTTACTAAAGTTTGTTTTCTTTTTTGTTTAGGTATAGAAACAAACATAAAAATGTTGATATGAAGGCCATCAAGAACTGGGCCAGGCAGATCCTTCGAGGTTTAGACTATTTGCATGCTCACAATCCTTGTATTATTCATAGAGATTTGAAATGTGACAATATCTTTGTGAATGGGAACCATGGAGAACTTAAAATTGGAGATCTTGGATTGGCAACAATAATGCAACGACCTACTGCAAGAAGTGTCATTGGTAATTGGTCTACCTGAAAGGAATGAATCTTTTATTCAGTCATCATTTTCCTTTATTGTTTTACATTCAGCTATATGTTATTTCCCACAGGTACACCTGAGTTCATGGCTCCAGAGCTCTATGAGGAGGAATACAATGAATTGGTGGATATTTATTCCTTTGGGATGTGTATGCTAGAGTTGGTTACCTGTGAATATCCGTACAGCGAATGCAAAAACCAAGCGCAGATATACAAGAAGGTTACATCTGTAAGTATTACATGTTCCTTCTTATATCGTAGATATATGGTTATTAGCAATGTCCTAAGATGCGTCTTTTCACATTGGTGAAGTGATTATCCTATTGTTAATATTCTAGGGCATAAAACCAGCTGCTTTTGGGAAAGTAAAGGACCCTGAAGTAAGGCGGTTCATAGAGAAGTGTTTGGTTCCAGCATCGCAGAGGTTGAGTGCTGCTGAGCTCTTGAAAGAGCCATTCGTTCTGTATGAACATTCCAAGGATTTTACTTATGGTCCTCCGCAGTTATCACCCAAATCATTAAACTCACTAAGATCAGATTGTCCCTCCATGGATCTGGACCCTTCTTGCAAAAGGCTGTCGGGTAGCACTTGTCCTGAAAGTATGAGTGAAACTTCAATGTCGATTCTTGAACTGCACAAATGTACTGAGAGAAATGAGTTTACCTTGAAGGGGGAAAAGTATGATGATAGTTCAATCTCCCTAACTTTGCGGATTGCGGACTTTTCTGGTATGTAATTCTTACTTCAGAGCCATCCCTATTGAATATGCTTTACTCTCCACCTTAGGACATTGTTCACAAAGAAAATGTTTATAACAGGTCGCGTCAGGAATGTTCACTTCATCTTTTATCTTAATGCTGATACTGCACTGTCAATTGCTGCTGAGATGGTCGATCAACTTGACTTGTGCAAAGATGATGTTGCTTTCATAGCTGAGCTGATTAACAGCTTAATTTCACAATTTACGCCTTGTTGGGGAATGTCATCTGGAAGTTTGAGTGGATCAAAGAGGTTGCTTGAGGGCTCTCCTACACTTTATAATGAACAGGTTGTACCAAATAGGAACCATTGTTCGCATAGCATTCATGGTAAAGAATCTGGTGAGATGGGTGTTTATCCAGAGTTCGCCGGATCAAAGAATACCAGTACTGCAGAATCAGTCGGAGCGTCTTTTCACACTGATCCATCAACTTCAGATGCTATGCACAAGAATGATTCCCAATTGGTTCACCATGACATTGAGAAATACAAAACAAGCAACGGGCATTCTCAGATCAGTGAAAGTGTGAAGAACTCGCTAACCAGCTGTGCGGGCTCATGGATTACTGCATCAACCAATATGAGCTTGAGCATTTCTTCTCTCTGTCTGACTGACAAAGAGAATGAATTATGTGACGATCTTAAGGTAGAGCTTGATGCAATTGATTTGCAATATCAGCAGCGATGTCGTGAACTTCTTAAGATGAGGGAGTTAGCTATTGAGAATGCCAAAAAGAAGTGGATCATGAAGAAAATATCTTGATGTATAACCAGCAATTGAACTTTATTTCTTGGGTTGAGAATCTTGGTTTTTTCTTGTTTAAACCATTGCATTACTGTTTTATGGAAAGGTGTGATTCTCACTAAATTGACGAGGCCGACATCTGAAGACCATTGGCTTTTTATTTCCCTATCATTGTGGCAATCTCCGGTGGTCATAAAATGTGGCTGTAGAATGTTGAACAAGATAAGCATTACCAAGCAAGCATGTCGACTCTTAAAACATCTTGCTTGCGCAGACAGATGCATACCATTTTTCTTTCTTTCTTTAGTTGTTTTTATTTACGACAGTTAAGAATGGAAAACCAAATGGGAAAACCACTTGAATTGTTCTCCTTGTGGGCTTGGGAACAACTTCCTGATAAAGCCAAGTTGCTGAAGATGCAACTCACGTTTGGTAGCATTTTTAGAACGACCCTTTATTTAGAAAATGTATTTGTCGCTTACTGCTTTCTGAAAAGACATTTGCCCCCTCAAAAATAAAAGTAAAGTCATTTGCCGTTTTAGTAAAAAGCAAAGGTGGCAAATGAGTGTATTAGTGTGAGTTTGTTTAAACGAGTTGGGTTTACAAAATGGACCGGGTCTAATACGCTTTGAAATGAATGGAATGGACTCCCGAGTTAAAATGAATGGATCAAATACAAGTTTGGCTGAAAAAATGATAATTTTAGTATGATTTGGATTCAACCCATATCGCCAACAAGTTCATCAATTTTCAATTTCTATTTTTTTAATTATAAAAATATCGATAACAGGGACACAATTGGTTAACTCTAACTTCTTAGTAATGCATGAATTACAACTAGTAATTTGTGTCACATTTATGTCGGTGCATAAATTACTAGTATTATTTAAAATAAGATATATATATATTATTAAATAAAATATATAAGTCAATATCAAATTTATAAAAAGGTGGTGACCAAAAAAGAAAAATTAATAACTATTAAAAGATTATGAGAAAATGAGAAGTTAGATATATAGTATAGAATGTGATGTGTGTGCCTGAGGTTGTCCAACCCAGAATGACATGGGTGTTTGGGGTAGCCCAGCCCACAGTTCGTCTAGGCAATCCTAGAAAGCCCAGGTAGTCCAAGAGGCCCAGGAACAAAGGAAGAGACCCAAGACACCCTATGATTCGAACCATAGTTAAAGCCCAACAAACCTATGCATGTGGCAGCCCGCACTCCACCGTGGCATCCAGTTGGCCTAGATGTCAGCAGCCACCTCGGACCACATCAGCTCAAAGACGCATACGTGAGCGAGGAAAGACTCCTTGGTGGTTAGAACTCGCAGGTGTGGGGTCTCCCAAGCTGAAGGAGACTCCTACTAAGGCACATCCAGCCACGGATAAGGATTGTTTATCCCTTATCCAACCAACTCACTCGATTTTCTGGGAGCAGGATAGACCCCTCGCAGACGGGGACACCCCTTTATAAATACAAGAAGTCCTTGTCGAGGACGGCTCTATCACTCTCTAAGCTATATTTTAAGCACTCTACAAGCATACTTTTACGTGTTCTTGCTCTCTTTATCAATCTAATTCATCATAACTTGATTTTCAGTCAAATTTGTTACATTTTTGCTTTATTTCATCTTAAATCCAATACTAATTTGGATGCGGAGTGCTAACTTCTTTTTTGCAGGTCTCCTCCTTGGAGCCCGCATATGCTTCGACCTAAGTTTTGAACAATAGTCCATATACATTGGACCCATGCTATTTTGTATGCATCAAATGGTGTCTTCTGTGGGAACAGAGAGCTAAAAATGTGGGTAGCAATGAAAACACCTAGCAACATGTTGAGCAAACAGAAAGCCATGAGATAGCTGGCAGTGCCCAAGCCCTGCAGGTTATGCCAGGGGCACCCCTGGCTCTCGCTAGTGAGACGACATTCCTAGGACCCCCCAGGCCTACTGACCAGCTGATTGAGCCTCCATGCCATAGCACCTCCTTGGGCACCTTTTCGGGGGAATTTTCCCCAACCCTCTTAGGGACCATATAGCAGATGATTGTGGTGGTCGTATGAGAGCAAATGGCGACAATAGTTCCAGCCCGCGTGGTGACTCCATCGAATGTGGATGTCCCCGAGGAAGAAGGTCATAAGGTACCCCCTTCCCCACACCGCTGGTCGTGAGAGGCCAGGGACCGCCTTCGCAAGCCCAACAGGATGTCCCTACCCAGTGGCTCGCGGGTCTGGAGTGCCTACAGAAAGACGTGCAGTACCAGGTCATGGAAGCACCTTTGGAGGAGCATCAGGGTGTCCCCTTCATAGAAGGAGTAATGGCGGATGAACTACTAGTTAATTATCATACCCCGGCTACAGCCGAATATGATGGTACCACGGACCCTCAGGAACACCTTTGCGTTTTCAGAATACGGCCTCTTGCACCAATATACAGATGGGATCAAATAGTTTGGCCTAAAACGCCCACGCAAGTAGCAGCCCGCACTCCACCGTGACATCCAGTTGGCCTAAGTGTCAGCAGCCACCTCCGACCACATCAGCTCAACATATCTTACGTGAGCTAGGAGGGAATCCCTGGTGGCTGGAACTTCTCGTAGGCATGGCTGAAGGAAACTCCTACTAAGGCATATCTAGCCACAGATAAGGATGATTTATCCCTTGTCCAACCAACTCTCTTTATTTTCTCAGACTAGGGTAGACCCCTCACAGACCGAGGCACCATCTCTATAAATACAAGTTTAGTCCTCCTTGTGGGGGGACGACTTTCTCACTGTCTAAGCTATGTTTTAAGCACTCTACAAGCATACTTTTATGCGTTCTTGCATTCTTTATCAATCTCATTCACCATAACTCGATTTTCAGTTAAATTTGTTTACTTTTTGACTTTATTCCATCTTAAATTTAATACTAACTTGGGCGTCGGAGTGTTAACATCCCTTTTTGCTCCTCCTTGAAGCCTGCATACACTTCGGCCCAAATTTTAAACAATAGTCCATATATGTTGGACCCAGGTTATTTTCGCGCGTATTAGAATGAATAAATTATTCGAAAGAAATTGAATGTTTAAAAAATGGCAAACGAAAAAAGTGAGTCACAAAAAAAGTGCTATCTCTTAATATATAATATAAAATATATATTGTTTAACGATTTAAGAACATTGGGTCAAATTTAAAGATGTTGCCCATATATTTCACCTATCATTATTCATTTTCATAATGATATCTTTTAGGAAACTCTCACAAACTTTGATTAATCACATTTAATAGTTATCTTTCTTAATAATATTTTTAACATAACCCAACACTTCAACGTTAAATCAACGATCAAATTGATTGCCTAATTTTAGTTCAAAACTATACCAAATGGATCATGGAGATATTAAAATCAATCCAATACCCAAGATGCAAATGAAATTTATTAAATTCTCTTTTATAAGTTTATATTTAAAACTTACAATATCTACATGCTAGATATAACACGCTAACATTATAGGCGATAATACAACCACCAAACATTACACACACATATATATATATATATATAATATTGTAAAAAATATTATTTTATTGTACCAACTTTTGAATACCTAAATTTACCCTTTAATTCATTTCTTTCCTTAAAAAAATTGATCAGAAAATATATACTACTATAAAAAAAAAAAAAAGTTTTGTCATACTAACTTTTGAATACCCGAATTTACCATTTAATTCATATACTCCCTTAAAAAAATTATCAGAATGATAATCTCAATCCTCTATGCTCGCTACTCCACGTTTCTCTCTTACTTTATTTTTCCATATTTCTTTTCCTCACTGTTGTACCCTGAAAATACGAAGGTATCTGTAGGTAAGCGAAAGGGTCCCAAAGGTCTCTAGTCTAATCGTTAGCAAGGTGAGGAGTTATCTTTAGTATCTGCAAGACAAGCACGCATTAAAATCACACCAGAGGGGATTCTGGCAATGGCTCTCCGACAGTCAAGTCAATATGAAATCCTAGAAATATAAGAGTGAGTATAAGAATAGAGTAATGAGTTCGAACCTAGTTATGGAGGTGGAGAGCCATATTTATATGCAAGGGTGGATCTACATAATGTAAAATGGTCCTTTGGATGGAGTTTAAATCTATGGATAGCCATGATGGTACCAGGGCTGCTGATAAGGACGGAAAGTGGTCTAGGGGACCAACACTGTGCTACAAGAGTAGTGCAGGCGGCTCTAGCAATGTTTTTCTAACATTCTATCTTTTGTCTTCAGAGGTCTCCAATGAGACCTTCAGATAATCTTATTCTATAGGTCCTCTAAGGTCATATGTTTACTACACATACATTCAGTGGTGCTGCTTGCTTTAACTTTTGTAGGTCTCTTATTAGGTGTCCAAGGTCTCAATAAGAAATATAGGAAATACCCCCACATCAGAAGTCTCCCCACTTACCAAATGTGTTTTTACTAATATTGGGTAATTGGAACCATGAGACCTTTGAAGTATTTTCTTTTCACAGTCGTGGTTCTTTGTGAAACTCATTGTTTTGATTTTGGCAAGAAAATTCAAAAATGTTTGGCAGCCTTATCATTTATTGGGCGTATCTGGTATGCCAACCAATTGTTTGCCACCATGTGCCACACAAAGCTACTTTTTTGCAGTGTCGCATCCAATCAGAATCATTGTGGGTTTTTCAGTTTTTGCAACCCTTCACTTCTTTTAAATTCTGACTCTTCCTTGTTAAGAAACCCTTCATCATCCAGATTTCTTGCACACGAGAAATTTTTGAGATTTTGTAAACCGGTGAAGCCAACCTCTTTTCCTTTCTCGTTATCATATTAGTATTCCCCTGTTCCCTTCTCTATCTAAATCTTTAGGTAATTTGTCTACTATGTCACAGTCCAATTCTTCAAGTGAGAGACCTATTACCAGTGCTCCAGTAGGTTTATTTGGTCTAGGCCCACTTAGGAATTCTCAGTATCAATTTCCTACTATAAACCATGAGAATGAGGACCTGTTCCTTGATGAATCCAGGGATTTTGACTAACCTTTCCTCTCTTTACCGTCTTCTCTAACTAACGTTGACGTTGAACTCCTTCGTTCAAAATTTCACATATCTAATGACTATACCATTATTCTGCTTGAGGATCGCATAGATCTTCCTCTCTGTGAGTATAGGACTCTTTTCTATGCCAACTTTGAAGTCGGTCTTCGTCTAGCCTTTCACCCAGTTATTAAGGGAATTCTTGATCATTCTCACTTCTGAATAACCCAACTTACCCCAAGTTCTTTTAGGACTATTTCTGCCTTTGGATTTTGATGGCTCATCTAAGCATTGATCCTTTAGTTGATAATTTCTGTACGCTTCATCAGCTGAACCTCAGTATAGGCAAAAAGGGTTTTTTTCTACTTAAACAGTAGGAGAGGGGTTAAAATTGGTGAGTAATAATAAAAGATCATATATAGATTGGAAGAGTCGTTTTTTCTATATTCATCCTCCTCTTGACAAACCTTGGGTTAGTCGTAATAGGTGGCGTCTATCCAAGCCTCCTCTAGAACCTATAGGCCTATTTCATGGGATGATACTTTCATAAGGGAGAGGATCCTTAGCTATGAATATGACTATAAGGTCATCATGACAGAGCAAGTTTTCTCTCTACTTGGCTTGTCTCCAGCGTCTTTTAGCCTAGATGTTACTTACCTTGGTATATCTCTTCCTCTGTTTTACTAACGTTTTCCTTGTTTTCTCATTCTCATTTGCTAACCTTTGGTTCGTTTGTCTCAAAAATGTTATAATGGTTTCACGGAGTATTCAAATGAGTGCTCACCATCAACTATAGGCATCTTCTTCACAAGGTTTGTCCCATGGCACCATGCTATTATGGGCTCTATTTCAGCCAGGGTACCCTCCCCTTTAGAAGGTACTTTTCGCGGTGTAAGTGATTCTAGCTTGTGGTTTTGTCTAACTCATTTTCTACGCCTCCAGTGCTTTCTACTGCTGTTGCGACATGTACGAGGGCTATGGTTGAGGGTAGAACGGCAAGTTCTCCCCCTGTCGTGACCTCTATTAGACGTAAGAGGAAGTTGATAGGTGCTGATGACTCTGATAAGGCAGATGATGATGGAGATAACTTTCCTCTTAGATCTGTAGCCATAAAGGGAATTTTGATTTCAAAGCCAAAAACCACTGCTTTTGTTAAGAAAGTTGTCAAGACCTCGAAAGGTGATGTTGGAAAGGGGAAAACCAAGATTTCACCTTATTTAGAACCTCAAATAATTGCTGGATTGGAAGAAAGCATTGTTCCGTCCCCATGGAGAAGTATAGGCCTATGAAGAAACAACTGCAAATGATAGAGGGTCTGCTTAAAGAAATGAGAGATACCTGGTTGGCTACGAAGGGGCCTCTCGCGAAACCAATGAATCCTGCTCCCATACTTCGCCCAGACTGGGATGTTCATTAAAATTCTTTTTATCTGAGCTCGATTATGTGTGGTGTCTCCTATGACTTATATTAGGTGATCCTTTTGCCCATGGATCAGATGAAGTTGTCTTTAAGTGCTCTACCCTAGATGGAGTCACATAGGGCCAAAGCTCTTATGACTGTAAGGATTTCTTTGTTATCCACTTTTCTTTTTGTTGTTCTTTTTCCTGATGCCTGGTGATCTTCAAATGTATTAGGCGAACCAAATCTTGCACGGTGTGACTCTCCAAGCTGCTAACTTCTGTGAGCAGGCTTCCAAAGCAAAAGAAAGGGCTAAGGCAGCCAAGGCTCAAGTGAGGGAGCTGAAGGAACAGAATGAAGGTTGTGTGCTCAATTCAGAGTTATAAGGAATCAGTCGCCAAAGATGAGAGGTGAGATAAGAGATTTGCTAGAAAAGAGGAACAAACAACTCGAGGCTCAGTTCAAGGTTCTGATGGCTTCTAAGGTGGTAGTCATATCGCCAGGCAGGTGTGGCAGAAAGCAAGAAGTTGTTATACACCAGTGTCGAATACAAGGTGGTGGTGGCAAACAGTAGGCTCTAAGGTGCTCATGCCTTCACGAAATCTCCAGTGTTCGATCAATTGGTGGATATGAAGGTGTATGATGAGCTCGTTGTCGCTGGAATAAATGCAATAGCCAGTTCAGAGCTCTTGGTGGCTTTATGGAAGGTTTCAATATAAGCCTTATTAGCATCACCGAAGATGAGAACGGTAAGGTCTATCCAGATGCCCCTGCTGAGGTGGAAGTCCCTATTTCTAATGAGTTCTACTATTTGATGCCTTGTCTTTTCTAGATGCCTTAGGACGGAGAAGCGAGGGAGCACCTAACTGCCATAGCGGCTGTGGAAGAAGGGATCAAAATTGAAGTTGTTGCTCCCGAAGGTGCTCCAATTGTGCCTTGCCCAGTAGAGCCCATGATTGCCGAGGGTCATGACCTAACACTCCCTGTTGGAGTTCCCGCCGAGGTGAGTCCCGATCTAAGCCCTGGTTCTATTAGAATAGATGACCAAAGAGCCAATTGGATTGGTCTTCATGTAATCTGTTCTGATAATTTCGATGTACTTGTAACATTGTTTATGAATAAAGTGAGGATTCATTGTTTTGGCAATTGCATTTGTTGTGCTCACTATTATGTTTATATACTTAACATCACAAAAAAGCTCACAAACTAAATTGTATAACTTATGTAGTTGGGTTGCGCATTAGATGGTGGCCACGAAACCAACTTATGATGGTTAGATTTGAAACGTTCCAAGTCGAAAGACCTCGAGACTGGGCATCGAAAGTCTGATTGAGACTTAGACTATAATTGCATTTATTGGATGAGTGTCGTGTTCATTGACGACAGACATTGGACGACTATGCAATTTTAGTGCGTGTTGACAATGTTGTCAAGCCGAATGAACTGACTCGCGGAAAGTCGTCATATGGAAGTTTTGGAGGCTTGGTGGGTATGATTAAATCTTCCTGGCTCCAAAAGTACGGAATTAGTCCTCAGACTTGAGGAACCATGGCAGTTGCATGCATATGATGGTTGTATCTTAGATTAGACGGAAGATAACTGTATCTTGGATATGGTCATTACAAGTCTTGTTCAGTGCAATCAGAATATATAGTAAGGCCCGGTGGGTTCTAAGATAGAATCCATCACCTAACAATATATGATAGTCGAGTCTCCTTTGTGCTCTAAGATGATTCGAGCTCTTACAATCTGTGGGCACATCGATTGGTTGAGTAGGAAATGGTTTCCTATGTCAACCAATAGAGCAAATGCATTTTGAGTTATCGAACATAGTGTACAGTCCAGGATGGTAACCGAGCCCAATTCCATGTCCTAGAATTAGATAGGGAGACGGATGATAGAAGGATCGTACCCGGATGGTACTTGAGAGTCTAAATGGTTATGCCAATATTCACCTAGTCTCTAGTGCAATGGACCATTGTTTCCGATTAATGGTTAATTAAAAATAAATTAATTAATTAAACTAGATTTAATTAATTATTGTATTGGACACAGCTAAAGTCTAACTGAGGTTGAACCTAAAGAGTCACACACAAATCATTATAAAATTGGTGGAATTAATTTGGAATTAATTAAATTAATTCGAGAAGAAATAAATTAATTTAATTGGATTAAATTAATTCAAGAATAATATATAAATAATTGGATCATTTATTTAATAATTCATTTAATGGATGGCTCAAAAATTAATTAATTGGATTAATTATTTTTTATTTTAACACCTTTAAATCAATTGGATTAATTTATTAGATTTGACTTAATTAACTGATAAGATCAATTAATTAGTGTTTGGGCTTAGATTTATTAATTGAATTAATTTAATTAATTAGTGTCAATGTTCTTTGTGCTATCTACAATAAAAAAAGAACTATATCTATTTCATTTTGTGGTGTGGACAACATAGAAGAATTCTAGTTTGAATTCTCAAGTGAACGAAACGGGATAATGTAAAGGAAACAATGCACATTGTTGCTCATCTATAGAAACAAAAAGGTAAAATTTCATGTTATATTTCTATACTTTTTGTTTCATCCTCTAGTCATATGTCTAGCATGTTTATGTGTTCGTTATTATGCTTTTGACAAACACAAATACCTGAAAATTTCGAAGGAAATACCCCTTTGAATCGGTTTTAATTTTTTTTTTATTTCACCCTTCCATCGCGTTTCCAAGCCATATTGATTCTTTCAATGGTACTAGAGCCCAGTTTGGTGTTGTGGCTTTAGGATTAACATGTTATTATGCGTTAAGCATGAACAACATGTTTAATTTATTTTTTAAAAGCATGTTTTATGGTTTTGAAGCACGGTTATGTGTTTAAAAAATATGTATTAATTTTACTTTTAAATTATGAATATCTATGCATTTTGTGAAAATTGAATTTTCTGTAAATGCATGATTATATTTCAGTTTTATTTTTTTTAAAAAAAAAAAAGAACGGGTCATCTTCCACAAATCGCCGGCTATCGCCCGCCTCTGCCTTCACGCCTCCACCCCACGCCTCTGCTTCTTCCTCCCGGCCTCCACCTCGATGTTGCCGCCCAGATTTGTGCGGCAACAGACGCATCGCCCAACCGTCGCCCCAAACCACCTTGTCGTCGCCACCTCCATCCTTTATATATACATATGTATATATATAATATTAAATATTTGTATAATTATTATATATAAAACTGTCTATATGTATATATAAATACAAGAATAAATTGCATAAAATCCCATTGTATTCTAAAATTTTAGTTAAAAACTTCACTGTGTTAAAAAATATAGACATAAAATAATGCACACGCGCCCCTTTTGTTAATTACCTTTAACGGCGTTAAATCTTTGCATTGTTTGTCCATTATGCCCTTATTTTATCAACCATTGATCTTTCAAAATTACAAAGGTTTAAAATTTGAAGTCATTTTTAAAATATATTATTTATTTATATATACACAACTATATATAATTATATATGTATATCATACATATGTAATTATATATATATACTACATATACATAATACCGACACTGGTGGCGGACCAGCATATCGCATCTGGGGGGCCGGCCAATGACGGTCGGTTTCACAACCAAAAATTAATCCAACGATGCTAGTTGGAATAACCCAACGATGGTCGGCTAGGATTAATCCAAAAATCAAAATTCCACAGAGCCTTCAAATTTAAGCAAAATAATTTAATTTTTTTAAATTTTAAAATAATAAAAAGAATGTATTAGATTTTTATTTTAAATACACATAATAAAAAATTTTAATTTAAACATTAGTTACAGTATGCAATCTGATTTAAAAAAAATTTATATGTTTTGGTATTTTTCTATTTCATTAATATATTTTATAAATAATAATGTATGAACACATATTTAAGTTAAATAATACTTAAATTAACTAATAATATTTATATTTAATTGTTATATTTTATTTTTATTTATATTAATTTGGATATTTAAATTTGAAAAGTAAATTCCTAGTTTTACTTTTTAATTTTTAAAATTTTATATAATTTTTTGATATTTAACATTTAATTAGTATATTTTATAAATAGATATAATTTATTAAATATATTTAAATTAAATAAAAATTTAAAATAATTAATTATACATTATTTTTAAAATATATTTGAATTAAAAAAATTATTTTGTCTTATATGTCAAAGAAATGAGTAAAATGGACATTTGAAAATTTAAAATAAATAAAAAGAAATGGGCACAAATGAACCATACCTGCATAACAACGCGTTTGAAGCACTCTCCGTTAGTTTCTAATGGAAAGAGGGGTTTTTTGCTGATTAACATGGGAGGGTTTTTTGCCCTATAAAATTAACACAGAAGAATTTCGTACAATTTCACTAAAATACAGAGAGGTGTTATACAATTTACCCTAAATACAAAAATATATTTTTTACAAATCACTTAAAATCTAAGGCGTCCATTTTTAACTAAGAAAGATCAATGGCTACTAAAATATGGGCATCTAAAATTGACATCTTTAAAGAGAAATGATGGAACCATTTCAAAAGCCACTGGGGCTTTCCGCGTATACTTTTAACATGGGGGGTTTTATGCAATTATTCCTATTTTTTATATGCTCGCGAGTACTGCGTGTGACAACAATATATAAAACGAAACACCATGTAAAGAATTACAACACCACCAAAATATAGAAAAATATTCAAGTATTCAATATCCATGCACAAGACGAGGAAATACAAGCTACTCATAATTGCTTCATTCTCCTTTCAACTCATGTATCTAAACGTGCATACTTTGTACAGACAAGAAAAAGGTCAATTCTCAGGTGAAACGGCAACAAGTACAGATCACATATTCCTCCATTTGGAGGTTTTCACCAGCAAAAATAGGTAAAGATGTGAAGTTGCAGTGAGCAAGGCATTCAAGAAGCCAAAACTGTTGAAAGGGGTTTCAAGTAGTTCTCCAAATCTACTGGTGCTTCAGAAAAACTTGTGAGCCAACCAGACCAAACACGTGCGGCGTGTAACCACACAAACTATTAATACTTATCTGCCTTCATGTTCACAACTACTAGACATATCATATCATCATTATAGAGAAAACAGCAGTACCGTACCTTCTGAGCAGATCTATGATGGTTGAGGATCCATTTCATATTTCTATTGCATCAAGACAGGGTACGTGTTTTTATTAACAGCAACCTCAACTTTATGATCTTAAACATATGAAAACGTTAATGGAAGCCGTGCCTTATGAGTTTCCTTGTTTGTGAGTCACAGTTCAGATCGTGATCATCCTATCTTAATCAATATGATTTATGTCCCATGATATGAACGGTAGGATTATAGCATCAGATGAGCCAAAATTCAGTAGCAACCAAGTGAACATTTTCCTACACTTGTCTCCCGCTAGAGATTATATAGATTTGTGCAGATTAATAATGGGCTTCCGCCAACTGATTCGAGTAGATTAGCACTCATGTTACTTTAGCCTATATCATCATGGTGTACTTGAATGATTTAGTTCAGAATTTAGAACTTCATCACAAACCTGTTAGATAATATACCAAACACTCTCCTATTAATTACTGTTTTTCTGTCTCACGATCTGTTGTGTATGCCTCCTCCTAATCTTAACTTTATGAGCTATCCCTCTACTTTCATGAACAAAAATGAGAGAGCACCAAAACAGTTTATCCTACCTTCTGCTACCATATTTAACTTTTAATATGGGTGACAATGGCTTCCAACATATAATGTCGCGTCATGCTAGTTTCTTGTTGCACAAAAAACTTACATGATGTAAAAGCTTGAGCTGCAAGACTTCTGACCATTTCAAGATCATTTAAGAACTAACAATTGTATATTTCTATACTTCAAGACTTAAGCTAACAATTAGCACAGAGTAGATCATCATATGATGGTAATAGACACACAGGTATCATTAGATTTGACTAGAGTTAACAAATCGCAATATTAACAAACTTATTCACATGTTACACAATCATCAACATGATTTTACAGAAGAAATAGAGCAGATATGCACAGGAACGAACAATGAATTAACATTTGAAACTGATGAGAATCCTTCAAAGGAACCCCGTTGCGAATCCATCAAGGTGGTAAATGAAGAACTTTACCATGGACTACCAGTTTTCCTTCACAATTTTCGACTTCTCCAGAATGAATTTCCCTTCCTTATACTTTTGTGTTTCCTCATATGCTTTCTCGTATTTCCATCCCAATATCTCATGGCAGTCACCACAATAAACATCAGCAACTGTATGAAGACCAGTCATTAGCTGCCTATCTTCCTTAGGCCCCACAGTAACATTCATAGCATGAGAGAATAGAAATGCTCGACCATTTCTTCCCTGTCATTGACCACAAAAACTTATGTTAAGACCAGGATCCATGTCTACCACACGTTTATTGACGGATTTATAACTCGAAACTTCCAAGGAGAGCATAAACAACCTTAATAAACACACCACACAGATCAAAACTAATGACAAAAGTAAGCCAAATCTCTTTCCGATTTCTCATATTTTACCTATTGTTGCAGATCATCAACTGTATGCATGCAAAAAGTAGAGACGTAATCTTCTAAGGGAATTAACTCTTCTGCAACTACAAGCTCTTGGTACTTGTAACTAAACTTGGAGTCGCACGACATATTTAGAGCAATAGATAATATTCGATTTTCTTTTGATTTTCCTTCCTGCGATCAAGACACATCAAACTATGACAGAACTCCACATCAAGAAAAGTATCAAGATTAGTCTTAATCCCTTTACTTTCAACAACTTTTCTCCTTTAGAGAAACTACAACTTTACATTGTTCAAGAAAATCAACAAGACGTAAGCAGATACAGTCTGATTGACAACCAAAAACGAAAATATTCAGCAGTACAGAAATGAACTTTGTCAATAGAATGAATAAATAAATAGATAGTGTCAAACTCACATGAAATGCTTTAGAGATAATATCATCATGAAGTGCAACATGATTTCTACAATTGGAGCATCCGTACAATCTTGGACCAATCATCTCAGCCATTTGATGAGCAAACTCAGAGCACACTGGAATAGCAACTGCTCGAAATCAAGATCATCTCATATGTGAAATCAAATAAAGAAAAGGAACCGTAAATGATACTTCCTTGGATAGTGAAAGAACTAGTAACTGAAAAAAGGGCAAAAAGATTTTACCTTTAATCCCAAGACCAAGAAAGTCAATGTTGAATATGATAATCTTAAGCCTTTTCTCTTTTACCAACTATCTGTTTCAACAAGGGCAGAAATGACAAAAGAATAAAGAAATGCACCCAAGTACCAAAACTCAGATTACAGCCAATGATCACAATGCAACTAGTGACAATCACACTCCAAATTATAACCTTATGGAAAAGACAAAAAATTCACCAAAACCCCCCAACAGCAAACAGGTCAAAAAGACAAAGAAACAAAAAGAAAAAACCCATTTGCATTCAGCACTGAAAAAGCTAAAAACAAACAAGAAAACACAGCTTGAAAAATCAAGAATCATTCTTGTGATTATACGGACCTTTAAACCTCACCTGTTCATCTTGGCATACATCTCGAACCACTTGGAAAATAGTGTTTACGGGGTGGGTGGGTGGGAGAGAGAGAGAGAGAGAGTTATGTCGGTCCTGGTATGGGTGGAGTATGATCAGAAGAGAAGAGAACAGTATTAGTTTTAGGTTAAATACATTTTCTACCCCCAACCTATTAATAGAGTGCATTTACCCCTAAATTATATAATATAACAAAAAGTCCCGTCATGACTCATGACATAGACCTATTGTTTTATGATAAAAATATATTTTTTATTTATACTCTTAAAATTATTATTAAAAAATTAAATAATTATACTCAAAATCCATAATTTTTATAAAGAGTATAGAATCACAATAAATTCAATAAATTAATAATTTTTATATTTTTTATAAAAATTTACATAATGTTTACTTATATTGCTATATATATTAATTTTTTAAAAAATAAATTATCAATATAAATTTAAAATATTACACCGATCATATATATATATTGTAAAATATGCAAATTTATAATATAATTAATCCATAATATTGTATAATTTTTTAATAATAATATGATATATTTTAGTTATATGTATATCAGTACATGTAATTGAATAAAAACTTATAAACATACTTTTTTCTTAAACTATATACATTATGCATTTACACATACTTATATGTATCTTTTACATAAATAATTTAGTAATTTTTATTATTTCTTAAATAAAATTTGAGTAAAAGTTTTAAATCATTAAAGTTGAGAATTTGTAATAAAACATACTTTATGAAGTAAAATGAAAAGTATAAGAATAAGTGAGAAGTACATTTTATCATATTAAAGTATTATATCAAAAGTATTTTTGTTATATTTTATATTTTAGGGGATAAAAACAATTAAATGCATAATTTAGGGAAAATGCGAAAAACATTGAGACATTTTTTGAGTTCTCATTACGAATATTACCGTTGCCGTCTTTGTTCTCTGGCGGTGCGCACATATTACGTATCAAATGAGTTACTTCTCGGAGTATTGATTTTACATATATAGATTTATATATCACTGTATCTTATATGTGTTACTGAATAAGATCTCTTGGATCTCATATTTTATTTTTCGATTTTTTTATTTAATAATAGACTTGTTTAATATTTTTAAAATAAAAAAATTAAAAAAAACCCCTACTATAATATTGAAAATATTCAAAAAAATCCCTTAAAAAATGTACCAATTACACCCCCTATAATATGAAAAAAAATTCGAAAAACCCCCCTAAGGTCAGAAATTAGTTGTACATGTGTGTTGACTGTGAATATGGGTCTAAAAGTATTTTTTTTTTATAAATTTTGCTCTTATCTCTCTAATAATATATATATATATATATTTATATGTAATTTAATAAATTTTTAAATATATAAATACTTTATTAATAATAAAATATATTTTATATGTAAATATAATTAGTTTAATATTTTTAATTACATAATTAAATTAATTAAAACTACATAATTTCTTACAAAAATTTGTCGCCGCTGCTGCAGAGGAGTGCACCCTCCTTACCCTTCGGCATGTCGCCCCCCCCTCGCTTCGCCCATCCATTGAGGGCGACACTATTGCCCATCGCATCTGGACGATGCGTTGCTCATCGCTTCTGGGCGACCGGTGTTGTACGCCATCGCCCCCTCTGCGGGGGCAGTAGGGGGGGTGGGGGTGGGAATGGGTGCAGTGGAGGCAGTCGGGGTAGGGGTGGCAGATAAGTCGAGTCGGCTCGCGCTCGAGTTTATTGGAGGCTGTTGGTGAACATATTTTTTTTTATTATATATACATATATTGAATTTTTTATATATTTAATTTCATATTTAATATTTGATCAATTTTATAATCAAAATTGACCATATATTATAATTATTAATCAATACCATACATTTTATTTTGGATAATAATAAATTATGGTACTTTTATTTATACATTTAATTTTTATATAAAAATATATTTAATCAACAACTTAGTAAATTAAATTTTTTTTATAATTAAAATTATTATTTAATATGACATATATAAACTTTATGTTATATTTTAATATATAT
>NW_011628051.1:0-13931 GCF_000512975.1 Sesamum indicum | reverse complement strand
ACTTATAATTTTTTATTATTTATAAATTTATGTCAAAATTTAGTAATTGCTATGAATTAATCTAAAAATAATAATAATAATAATAATAATAATAACAACAACCAGAATAATAATAATGATGATGATGACGATGATGATGGTTGAACGATTCTAATTATTATTTTATTATATATATAATGAGATTAAAAAATATAATCAATAATTACGATATTTTCAAATTCGAGCCCCTGATTCATACAAAATTTAAATATATACAAGACTGTGTCCATTAGATCATATCAAATGGTATGATTTAAAATCACATGGTCTGATTCAACGATATACCGTCTTGAATGATTACTCTTATGTTTCAAGTACGATATCTCGACATCCGTATATCCAATAAGTCTAAAACTTTACCAAATGTATTTTTTTGTAAGTTTTATCATATCTAACGGTTTGATCTGAACTTTGATGGCCTGATTAACCCATGTTGTTCAACAATATAAGATGATAGTTATATCAATGTTATACTAATATTTATAAATACATAAATTTTGTAGATTGTGAACATATATTAATTTTAACTATATTTATGTAAAAATTTGATGATTCAATCTCATTATTTAAAATAATAATAATAATAATAATAATAATAATAATGATAATAATAATAATAATAATAATAATAATAATGGTTGAACAATTTCAATTATTATTTTATTATATATATAATGAGATTAAAAAGTTTAATCAATAATTAAGATATCTTAAAATTCGGGCACCTGATTCATACGAAATTTAAATATATACAACACTGTGTCCATTAGATCATATCAGACGGTATGATTTAAAATCGTATGGCCTAATTCAACGATACATCGTCTTGAATGATTACTCTTATGTTTCGAGTACGATATCTCGACATTCGTATATCCAATAAATCTAAAACTTTACCAAATATATTTTTTTGTAAGTTTATCATATCTAACGATTTGACCTGAATAACACATGTTTTTTAATAATATAAGATGATAGTTATATCAATGTTATACTAAATTTATAAATATATAAAATTTACAAATTGTGAATATATATTAATTTCAACTAAATTTATGTAAAAATTTTATGATTCGATCTCATAATTTAAAATAATAATAATAATAATAGTAGTAATAATAATAATAATAATAATAATAAGAAGAAGAAGAAGAAGAAGAAGAAAAAGAAGAAGAAGAATACAAAAAGTTAAAAATAAAAAACCCATCTCTTTCTCTCTCTTGTTCTCGTTTCTTCATCCTTTTTCTTTCTCTCTTTCTGTTTCTTCTCCATTCTTTCTCCTCTCTCAATTCTTCCCCAAACCCATCTCTTAGAACCCTAAATCCAAACTCACGGCAACAAGGACGGTAGGTCGGCAACGAGGACGGCGACGAGTACGGCTTCCAGGTAATCTTTATTTCTCTGTTGCATTTTACTTATTCTTCTTTTTCTTGGGTTTGGGTGTGGTTTTTAGCATCTTGTTTAATTCTTTTTCTTGATTTTGGGTGTGTTTTCAGGGGACAATGATTTGTTTAATTCTAGTTGTTGTTGTTTGCTTTTGTAAGAATTGTAATGTTGTATATTAGCAAAATTTCTGAAAAATTTTGTATGCAAGGTTGTAAAATTGCTCTCCTTCCCACCTCCACTCTGCTGCAATTTCTGGAAAAAATTCGAGTAATCGAGCTCGAGCTCGAGCTCGAAATCACTGAGTCGAGTGTCGAGCTCGAGCTCGACCGCGATGCCACTCCGACTCGGGGGTGGGAAGGGGAGTGATTATTATTTTTTTAAAATTATATTTTTATTTTTATAAATTATAGTAATATATATAATATAATTGTATCCAATGTGACGTCTAACTCATCTTTTAGGGCCACCTAGAACTAAAATTCCCCAAAAAATATTTAACTGACATGCCATGTCATGTTTTCGATAAAAATCAAAATTTTGGGCCACTAAAGGACTAAAATTTATTAATTTTAAAACTTAATTCATAAAAATTAGACATGATATCGAATTAAAATTAATATTGGACATATTTAATGGACCAAAAAAATAATTTTTCTGTATAAAAATTTTAATTTTATATATTACAAATATTATAGATATATTTTAATTCAAATTTATATAATTTATAAATATAAAATTTTTTCATATATATGTAGGGACATTTTAGTTATTGTCTTTAAAAAAATAAGTCCAAGTTGACCATAAAGCTGTATGAATCATTGTTTATAATATATGGGTGATTTTTTATATTTAAATTTTTATAAGGGGCTTTTTGATTTTTTTTTTATATCACAAGAGATCAAAAGAAATTTAACTCTTTCTAAAATCATACGTTTATTGAACATATAGAATTTATAGCATACACTGATTTTACCAAAAACGTGGTTTACGTCCAAATTACTTACTTTTAAGAATTATTATTTTTTCAAATAAAGTTTTTTATATTAATATTTTTAAAATTTTGCTTTGTTTTATCATATTAAGATCAATTGTCGTATACACTTTATGCCATTAAAGAGTTAATTAACTTTTGTATTGCTTTTTTTTGGTTTTGAAAAATAACTTATATTTGTTTCTAAAATAATTTTCAAATATATTGATGTATATATTGTTGATACACATTCAGTTATAAGGGCAAAAAAATAATTTATATATATATAACTCATACAATAAATACATACACCCTACCATACTATATAAATTCCAATACTTATCAACATAGACTGAGTGCCACTACAAATAGAAAAAAATAGATTCATACAATGATGATTCATTCACATTTAATAATCCAAATTTCTATATATGTACAAAAAAAATTATTTAAATCGAATTTTGTCATGTAATTGGTGTACAAAAAATGCTAAAGTACAATTAAGAAAGTTTTCGACTTATCGGATGCAATAGGAGAAAATCGCGATAAATGGGACTAAATTGAAGAAGCCCCTATAAATTAATAAAAAATGCTAACGACTCCTTTAATAATTGGTCGAAAAATGCACATGACAACTAAAATTGAAAAACTTTCAACTTTCAGAATACAATATGAGAAAATCATAATAAATAGGATTAAATTAAAAAAGATAATAGCATATGGAACCAAAAATTAATATAATTATTTCTAAAATCGATTAGTTAAAGTGACCCATTTTAAATTTTTCAAAAGCATTTCTAATTTAATAAGATTGATAATTTTTATTTAAATTTCATGATATTTATTCTTTTATATATATATATAGTTGTTGAAGTTTGAATTAGTATTTTATATATTATTCTAATGCTATTCATTTTATATTTTACTGTGCTTAAATTAATATTTTTAATATTTAAAAATAGCTTCTAAAAACTATTCAGAAATATTATTTTTCTATTTATTTATTTTAGTTGGATATATTTATTATTAATGTCCAAGTAGTTTAGAAGAATTAGGATTCTTAGTAATTCTTCGATAGAATTTTATCTTCTAGAACTAATTTGAATTTATTATTTAAAAGATTATTTAAGTAAGAATATAAACATTTTTTATCAACAAGAGATTCATACTTTTATATATAGTATTGGTATAGATATAGATATAGATATATATGATAATTGCAGCTTAATAAAGTTGATTCACATTTTCATGACTCATTCACTTTGAAAATTAAATTTTCAGCATATATTTATGAACGAGTCTCGTGGAAGGCGGGGGTATTTGTGGGCAAATTAATTTTGATATTTCAATTCAAATATTTTTATTTGCAATATTTTTTTTTGTATTTTGATTTTTCAAATACGGTAAATATCACAAGAGATTGATTGCATGTTTTTCCAAAATTAATGGAAGTGGACGGGCATCAACATGTGTGAGCAATATTAATAATAAGATGGGGGTAATTTGTAATTTTCCATAACTAGAAGGGGAGGGCTGTGTAAGTAATCACTCTTTTCTTTTCTTCTTCCCTCGTTCAGTTCTACCGTCTTTGATTTCAGGCAAAACCTCCACGAATCCTCACACACACACATCTTTTTCATGGTCCAGAAATACAACACTTGTTAGAGATTGCAAGTTGAAAGAAGTAACAAGGGATGGAGGGTCAAGGTTTAGAAGGGAATGAAGATTCAATTTCAGCAATAAAGGAGATGAGGCGGCAGCTTGAATCCCGTATGGATACCCTCCACACGACGCACCTAGACCTCATTGCTTCCCTCCAATCCTTGGTCCCAGACCTCGTTTCCTCTCTCGACCTCTCTCTTAAAGCCATTTCCGGAATTAACGACAAACCTTTTACCCCCCTCGCTCAAATTCTCCCATCCAAACCCAATTTAAGCAAAGCCCATGTATCCAAATTTCCGTTAGAGAACTCCAAAGTCACTTCTTCTGCCGCTCTCTCGAGGCCTTCACCTAGAGAGAGTGAGAGGGCTTTGGTTGAGGAGAATGGTGGCCCACTTTCTGTTGTTAGGTCGATGGTGGCAGTCTGTTTGTTAGAGAGGGTGCCGTTTAATCCGATTGATTCCTCGACAGTGTTGAGGAAATTGGAGAATGATTCATCAGCTACGGTGGCTGAGAGGGCAGCATTGAGGGAGTTGGGTGGGGAGTCGGGGGCAATCCTTGCAGTGGAGATGGCGCTAAGGTCCATGGCGGAGGATAATGGTGGGCTGGACTTAGAGGAGTTTGTTGTGAGTGGGAAGTCAAGAGTGATAGTTATGAACATTGATAGGACTAGGCTTTTGAAAGAGTTGCCGGAAACTAAGCAGTTGAATGAGGGGAACTCCAATGATGGGAATAGGATAACTGAATATGATTGGTGGAGGTGGATTTGGTGTTGGGAGGGGAATGCAGGATATGTGGATGGGAGGACCAATGATGATGGGGCCAAGGGGTGTTGGGCCGAGAGGGATGGGGATGATAGGGGTGCCAAGAGGTGTGGGGGTGCCGCCCCCAATGCATAGGCCATCTCTAATGGCCCCCAGTGGGCTGCAAGGTGTGGGAGGAAATGCCCTTGCGTTAAAACCGAGGACGGAGGAGGATGATATGAAGGATCTTGAGGCTTTATTGAATAAGAAGAGTTTTAAGGAAATGCAGAAGTCAAAAACGGGAGAGGAGCTTTTGGACCTCATCCACCGGCCTACTGCTAAAGAAACTGCTGTCGCTGCTAAAGTATGTGTTTGTTTGAAGAAAGTAATCTATTTTATTGTGCTTTTCATTTATTTCTACTTAATTCACTTGCATAGCGTGTTTATGATAACTAGAATGCGCATAGAGAGGGATCTTTATCTTCTGCATTTTCTTGTCTATACGGAGCATATACATACTGTTTGCCATTCTTGAAGCCACTTGTTGCTGGTCTATCAGGTATCAATCTAACTATCACTATAAATTCTGGCGATTTTGTATTAGTTCAAAAGCAAAGGTGGATCTCAAGTGAAAGAATACTGCTCCGCATTAACAAAAGAAGATTGCCGACGTCAATCGGGTTCCTTCATTGCTTGTGAAAAGGTGAGTGTAGAGCTATTTTTCTGTCTCTATTGGTGAAGGGGGTTTATCTGGAGGAAATCTCTCTTATTACTGTAGATGAAGTCAATCATTTGTTTATTTTCAGTATAATATTATAGAATACCCTGGATGATTTGTTTCTTACATATACCCTTTTCACTACAAAGATTCTAGAAGTGACTTCGATTATATTGTATCTACTAAATCTTTCACTTGATTTAGGTTCATTTTCGGCGTATAATTGCTGCACATACTGATGTGAATTTGGGGGATTGTTCATTTCTTGATACCTGCCGTCACATGAAGGTACGCTTATATTGTTATTTCATTTCCTATTGAGATTTATTTGGCTACATGTTGAAACCAAATTACTGATACTTGTGTTGATGATAGACATGCAAGTATGTCCATTATGAGCTGGATTCAACTCCGGACGTATCACCTATGATGATGGGTCAAGCTACTTTACCCCCTCCCAAGCCATTGAAGCCTCAAAGTGCTCACTATTGCTCGGAAGTAGAGCTTGGAGAGCCACAATGGATTAACTGTGACATACGTTCATTTCGAATGGATATTTTAGGGCAATTTGGAGTTATAATGGCTGATCCTCCTTGGGATATTCATATGGAATTGCCTTATGGAACTATGGCTGATGATGAGATGCGCACTCTTAATGTTCCTGCATTACAAACTGATGGTCTGATATTTCTTTGGGTTACTGGACGTGCAATGGAACTTGGACGGGAATGGTATGCCTCTTCTTTATCTTAAAATGATGTACTTTTTACTGAATGGCCTTAATACTACTGGTTGGAGGATCTATGTTATTAACTTAACAAGAATGAGATTACTGGATGATTTACCTTCAACCATGAAAGCACCCCCAGCTGCTTCTTTTACTAGGAAAACTTATCTGGCTGAAAAGTGATGGATGTCTGATAAAATCTATGCCACTGTGTTTATTAGTAGATTCATTAATGTAAAAGCTTAAGCAGTAGGACCTCTATCATGTAAAGTTTTGGAATAGTTAGACTATTGCATGATGTGGGAGTGTTCATATTCACAGTGATTAAAGAATGGTGCTGTTGCTTGTTCTATTCTCTTGCATAGAGAGTAAATTCATGTCTGGTTTCTTCGAATTTTACACTTGAGCAGTCTGGAACTTTGGGGGTACAAGCGCGTAGAGGAGATCATCTGGGTGAAGACCAATCAACTTCAGCGAATTATCAGAACAGGTCGCACTGGCCATTGGCTCAACCACAGCAAGGAGCATTGCCTTGTTGGAGTAAAGGGTAATCCTGAAGTAAATAGAAATATTGACACTGATGTCATTGTTGCCGAAGTTCGTGAAACAAGTCGTAAACCAGATGAGGTTAGTGGACGTGCTACTATTCATAGTACAGTTACGGAACTGAAGAAGCTCATCTCTCAACATTTCTTTGCTTGCATTTGATTATTTCTTAATATGTATCTTTCCTCTTATAGAGCTAATACGCCAGTTCTTAAAGTACATGGATCTGGAACATCCTTTGGAATGAAATACACTATTCCCATCAACTATTCCTCAAGTCACACTCTTAACCTCCTTAACTAACCACTCTTAACCTCCTTAACTAACCTAACTTCCCTCTGTCCGCTGGATTGCCCTAATGTGTACTATTTGACCCCCTTCACTTTTATTACTTTATAATCAAATATCTGAAAATGGTTGATATACTTAGAACAATTCTGTATTTTAGGTTCTATGTTAAAGCTATGGTGTTTACATACAGGTATACGTGTGTGTATATACATATATAAAGAAATCTATTGAAGAAGTAAGGTTTTAGTTATAATATGATATATTATATGTACTTAACATGTCTACTATTCATTGTGGAATATCAACATTAGATGTAAACATATACAGGTACTCATCCACGTCAGAATAAATTCAGCATCATTTGAACGTAAGATACACCCATTGCATATGTGCGGACATAATACAAATTTCATTATTTTCATTTTTAATTTTCAACTCATAGGTTGGATCAAAGCCACAGAAGAACATGGTTCCTCCTTTTTAATTGCATTAATCTTATTTTTTGAATCCATTTTTCAATTGCCAGAATTTTTACGAAATTAAATTAGGTAATAAGGTTTTATAACAAAGGATCATGTCTTACTAAACAGGTGGAATTTGCCTTCTTGATTGGAGCAAGACAACATGATGACTATTGAAAAATCACCAAAAATGAACTAGTCAAAAAACAAGAGTTGGGAAAAAGTTGAAATAGAAAATGAAGGAAAAGCTTGGTACTCTTTTTTTCTAGTTATTCACATCCTTGATGTAAGAAGGGGAATTGGCTTCTGTTAATTGAAAATTTACATAACCTGTTATAAAATGCTTGTGAGCATTCTCTCAATCCCAACACTGAAAACGGTATTTAAACCATTCATCGCCCGAGTACAACAAACTAACTTGATAGCATTTGACTTGGGGTGGGGGTTTGAACTGCCTATTTTCCAGAGTGATCAGTTAAAGTGTAATTAACCCTTTTGTCATAGTTCTCCAATTTAGAGTATACTGGATTTTCCGAATACATTTGTGCCTAACACTTGCTTGATGTGTTATAGATGTATCCCATGCTGGAAAGGATAAGTCCCAGGACAAGAAAGCTGGAGTTATTTGCAAGGATGCACAACGTACAGGCTGGGTATGCTCTCTTGATTACTCTTCCAAGCTCCAACTATGGAAAGTATTTGTTTAGTGAAGATAACTAAAGGTCGTTAAACTGTTTATTAATCTGAACTGGATTTCTATGCCCTTTAAAAATTACCGGAATACGATTTTACTAATTACTCTGACCAAGAGAGTTGTTCATTAGGATTTGAAAGGATTCATATAGTGTATTATCATGGGGGTTGATGAATTATGGGCTTGGACACCTCAAAGCTTACATATATATTAAGGGAAAATCATAAGTTATGTTGATGTCCTTTGTTCTTTCCTTCATATCTTATCTACAAACTCAATCAGCAGGTCTTCAGTATGGGAATAATCTTAAATGACAAACAAACAGTCAAACAAACTGAGTTCATTCCAGATTTATTAACTGTACAACTGAATCAGTTTGCGAGGGTACTATAGAATAGTGGAGAACAGGAAATTGGAGGTAGAGCAGAAGCGGCTTGAGAGATGTTAAAATTTGCTTTCTGGTAAAACCTACTTGTGTATTTCTACTGGCTTGAGAAATGTCGTCTAGCTCTCCTTTCCTTCCCCAAAATTATTTTATTAAAGGGATGTAGTTTCGTTTAGAAGTGTATTTACGTAATCAATTCCTATTGGCAAAAACCCGAATTTACCTTGTGGAAAGTCCCCAGCAATCCCAATTAGCTATCCGAGTCAATATCTGGGTTATATTTACTGGAGCAGGAATCCATGTGTTATGGTGATCGAAGATTTGAAACAAGATGAAGATATACGCCTATAAACTGATCTAGCTAACTCTACAGAAACAAGGGCATGAACACCACATTGCTCTGCAAGTGACACAGCTCAATTTGCTAATTGACTTTATCTTGAAAAAAAATACTTTGTTTGGTTCTTAATGACTAAAAAGAGGACTTATGTTTCGGAGCTAAGCTTAGGCTTCTAGTTCTCGTGATGATAATCTGTATATTATATATAATTACAAGCACATATGCACTACTGCAACATGGTTTGGCATATATTGCGACTTTTATCTATTCTGAAAACAATATCAAACACATCTTCATCCATTTTTAGCACTTTTCAGCAATATCAGAAAACAGTACAAAGCATTACTAATATTCCCATATACTACCCAAAATATCTCAAACTCAAATTTGCTTTTACAAACCAAACGTCCTCGAAAATAGCTCCAAACAGAGCCCTTGACTTTTCAACTTCAACCCTAAAGCTCCCTTTGGAGGGAAAATCATGGGGGCATCTCCAACCTTGTTGCTACTATCAATATCACTTGATTAATAACTATAGAAAAAATGACATAATGATGTTGACATTTCTGAACTTAATATATTTGCTTAACAAAATTTTTACTAGAACCTAAGCCTCATATCTTTAAACATCTAGTTCACCGTGAACTTGATTTTGTTCTGTATTGTTGTGCATAAACTGACCTGATCTCAGAGGGCCTGGACATATTGCAGCTCTTTTGACTATTTGTTTGCTATATCATATTGTTCCTGAATTTAGACCTGGTGATTGAGTTCTTAAATTTATGTTGGTATTAAACTTCCATCAACATGACTTTTTCTACCAATGGGAAACCTACTATAATCAGGCTCGGGAATGGCTCCCATTAGACAGGTTGACTGTAAACTTAGACCTCGGAATTTGGTCATAGTGGTTATTGACTTAGGTGTTTGACTCGCTTTATATCATAATTATTCAGTTTGTTCTAAATTTGGTTAAGGGAAATATGCAAAGGGAAAAGTAAAGCTGGTCTTCTAAAATTAATAACATCTTAGCAGAAAGTACGAACTTAGGCATTTTATTGATCCGTTTGCTGTACTGGTGCTCATACTTGACAACTTGGCCATGTGTGATTCAGTTGTCTCCATACTTATTTTGTTGGATCAATAGGCATGTTATGTCTGACAAACTTATGCATATCACCCTAGAGTCCAGTAACATGGTCTTATTTGGAAAATCCCATTCTCTTCCTTCTTTTTTCACATTCATTTCTTCCATGTCACTTACCATAAGTCCATTCATTGATATATTTCTTTTGCTAAATATTCGTTGGCACTTCAACTGTTGGAAAGTGTTTATCACCACTGCTTCTGCCCACTCTTTCTTGGCTCTATCTCCTGTTTGATTCCTATGTGATACACACATGTGAATTGAGATATATCTAAGAAGGATACATTAGAGGCTTTCTCAAAAAAGTGATCTTCAAATAGGCGTGGTTACAAGCTTCACTGGAGCTTTAAGTGTAAATTATTTCCTTTATATGTAGCTTCTCAAAAGATCAGTCTTGGCTGTCAGGTGGTTATCACTTGGTAATCAGTTGCAAGGAGTACGGTTGGTAGATGAAGGGCTGCGAGCAAGATTTAAGGCAGCCTACCCTGATGTTGATGTGCAGCCCTCGTCACCGCCAAGGACAGCTGCTATGGAAGTGGACCGCCCAGCTCCTCCAAGAAATCCATTTGTTGAAGGCGAACCCAAGTCCTCTGGACCCCAGTTCGCAGAGCCCACAGGTCCAGCAGTACCATATACTTTAAATGCAAAAGCAATGAGCGTTGATGGAGACATGACAAACTAAATCCAGTATCTAATTATGTGTTTGAGAACTGATTCCCTCTTTGCTTCCAATCTCTTACATGACTGAATTCCGAGCCAAGTTTTTGTCCTACTTAGATAGCTGCCTTTATTGGCTGAATGATTAGTGAGCAGTTCTTTTGTTAATGTTTCTCAAAAGATAACTGTTATACCCTGTAAGGAAAGGAAAAAAACTTGTAGAATACATATTAACTTTCATCAGGTGGAGGCTGATAATCTGTCATCGCAATTCCTGGGAATTATTTGCCTGCTCCAATTAATTTTTCCAAGTAACAGTACTTGTTGATGGCTGATGTATTTTTTTCTGTGGTATGGTTCATCTGCCGTCGAGCTTTAGGGTAAAGTACAGCTTGTCCTCCTAAACAATGGGGCATGCAGCAGCAGGTATCAGCTAAAATTACCATCATATTGGCAAAATTCTCAGTGGCGCATCGGGGCAACCGGTCTCGAGTGTTCCACATCATGTACAGTGTGGAAGTTGAGATTTTCCGTTTAGACTGTATTTGGATTGATAACGTTGGAGTCATGAAATTCAAATTCATAATAATAAATCTTTTGAACTTGGTAAATTTCATGTTATAGATGGTATCAAATTTTTGTCTTTTTGAATTTTACTTTGTAACGTTGTAATGAATGTCAAACTTATTTGATGTCTGAGTTATTAGAAAATATTTTTCCAAATCATTTCATCCAAATATAGGGTAAATTACCACCTCCTATTCTAGCCTTCTCTTGTTTTACCCTTAATGCATCACTTGATTTGTACCCTCATAAATGCCTCAATTGCACTTTAATTCAAAATATAATTTTGTAAATTCTAGAAGATTGGTTCCACAAATTTTACACAATGTAATACTTTTACCGGGCGATGCATGTGTACAAATATATTTTTAAGAGTAAATATATTATCTATAGTTAGTTATAAAATTGTTAAGTTTATGATTTATTTATGTGTTTGTCGTTGAAATATTAGTATTATAATTATATTTTCAAAAGGAATTAATCGGAATTCATTTACTTCTATTATTTGTAATTCACTTCTAAAAGGGGTACATGACGGGTATTCGGTATTCCAACTTCCAAGTAAAGAAACCTTTCTTCTAGCTGCTGCTGCCCATTTTTGCGCCGTTGTTGCTGCCGTTGCTGTGCCGACCAGACGAACCCTCCTTCTTCATTGCTGCTGCGCCACCCACTAGACGCCGACGACGTCTTTGTCTCCTTCTTCGCCAACAACAGTCGTATTTTTGCCAATTTTCAGCATTTTGCTGGGTAATTTTTCAACTATTGGAGTTGTTTTGTTGATGTAATCATGTAATAGTTATGTATTTTTGTTGAAATTAGATTTTTGGTTAGTTTTGATTTGTTTTATATTTTGATTTTGAAGGTAAATTTGTATGCATACTTAGTATATGTTGAAATGTCACATTGACTCATTTGTTTGAAATATGCTGTCTATTTTTAATATGTTTCAAGAAGAGTGAGGAAATAAAATTGTGGGAACTTTGCTTCTCTAGAACAAGCAAATCAAATATGATGCCATTGCTTAACAAATTATGGCCTGATTCATATAAAAAGAGGTTAAGGGTTATACGTCTGCTAAGTTACAGGAGTTTCACTGTACATGATCTTATCTTGAGCTGTCTGATCTAAAACAATCTGAACAATGTGATAAGCCATCTATAAGTTCAATGCTACTGCTTAAGTTGCGTCACAAATTTCAATTGGTAATTTTCTGCATTACTTAATGCATGGCCATCAAGCAATGATGTTAAGACAGTGTTTTGATATTGGGTTTTTCTGCATCCATTTTGGAGCTGGTTTTGTTAAAACTGTTTTCTTACCATCCTAGTTGGATTGTGGAAGCATTGTGATCGGGGCCATGTACTGTTGCTGATAGCGATTGTTTCTATGAATTCTGAGCTGGGTGGTAAATTATGACAATATCATTAATAGCATATTAACTAGTTATGAGAGAAGCAACTAGTTAACTTTTAGCATAATTTTAGCTAATTGATATGAGTTGATTGCTTTTTCAGTCTGTAGGCGTTACGATTTAGGAGGCCTTAGCTTTATTGTTGTTATTGAAATGATTTACAAAAATATATGATAATTTAGGATGAGATTGAACTCTTTTTTTTGGGTAGTTATGTAAAGTTTTAAGTATTTGTGTCCATAGTTACATTTTAGTGAATAAAGTTTATTTTGAAAAATTCATTTTCTGAAGCTGACAAAACCCGAACCCGCCGGGTACCCAATTAGTCGGGTTCAGGTTAGGGTTCATTTTTTCCCAACCCGACATGTCGGGTACCCGACCCGAACCCGAAAAATCCGACCCGACGCCCACCCCTACTTTGCCCCATGACTGTATACACCTTCCTTCGTTCAAGTGTAGAACTTTAATTTTTGCTGATTTTGAGGCTGGTCTCCGCGTTCCTCTGTTAGATAGTGCATTTAACTCTTGATTACAAATTTTTTCAACTTAGACCATTTAAATCTTTTGTACTTATAATTTTTCCTATTTTACTAAAATATTTGAGAAATTTAAAATTTGAGGATAATATACCAATAATACATACTTAATTCTAAATTTTTTACTTAAATTTTATATATTATGTTTTTTCATTCCAAAGATAAAGTCTAATAAAATTATTTTGGAGACAGTACTACATTGTATTTAATTATGCATTAAAATTATAATTATTATTTAAAATATAAAAATAAATTCCTCAATAAGAGGCGTAACGTCCCCTTGAGGAATCTAAACAACAGAAAGCAAATAACAAAGCAGTAACAAAGCAATAAAAGGCCTACACCTAGGACTCTAAGACTAGTTGGTTGTCCAGCGTCTGTCGATGAAGGCTGAGTGGTCGGCCATGTAGAACGGTTGAGTGGCCGAAGTGCGCGTCACGGGGCCTAGTGAATGGGCAGCCCGTGACACCTGGTCAATTTGACCTATGTTTTTAAACACAATGACTAAAATACCCCTTCTAGTCAACTAGTCAAACTAAGCTTATTAATATATAGTTATTTTAATTTATCATAAGTATAATTTAATACTATTAAAACATATTTATAATATATATAATTATAATTTAAAAAAATAAAAAAATAATTATAAACCCCACC
>NW_011628050.1:590254-592621 GCF_000512975.1 Sesamum indicum | reverse complement strand
GCGTTATAATAGCTACAAGTTTGTATAAAAGGGAAACAAACTCGCTCTAATATGACGAAACATGACCAAAATGTTAGTCTAGACCCAATAATTAATGTGGTAAATTTGCTAAGTTTAATAATAACTACAAATTTGTATAAAAGAAAAACGAACTTGCTTTAATAAAACCGTGCGAAACAGCTAAATTTTGAACGTTCTCAGAATTCGACGAAACTTCACCAAAACGTTAGTCTAGACCCAAGAATTAATGTTAATAATAACTACAAATTTGTATAAAAGCAAAACGAACTTGCTTTAATAAAACCGTGCAAAACAGCTAAATTTTCAAAATTCTTAGAATACGACGAACCTTGACCCAAACGTTGGTATAGACCCCAGAATTTTTATTGTAAGTTTGCTAAGCGAAATAATAACTACAAGTTTGTATAAAACGGAAACAAACTTGGTCTAATAAATGGCGAAAAAAAGCTAAATTTTGAACATTCTCAAAATTCGACGAAACTAGACCAAAACGTTGGTCTAAACCCAAGAATTTATGTGGTAAATCTGCTAAGCTTAATAATAACTACAGATTTTTATAAAAGGGAAACAAACTTGCTCTATTAAAACCCCGCAAAACAGCTAAATTTTGAACATTCTCAAAATTCGACGAAACTCGACCCAAACGTTGGTCTAGACCCAAAAATTTGTGTGGTAAATTTGCTAAGCGTTATAATAACTACAAGTTTGTATAAAAGGGAAACAAACTTGCTCTAATATGACGAAACATGACCAAAACGTTGGTCTAGACCCAATAATTAATGTGGTAAATTTGCTAAGTAAAATAATAACTACAAATTTGTATAAAAGGGAAACGAACTTGCTTTAATAAAATCGTGCGAAACAGCTAAATTTTGAACGTTCTCAGAATTCGACGAAACTTGACCAAAACGTTAGTCTAGACCCAAGAATTAATGTGGTAAATTTTCTAAGCTTAATAATAACTACAAGTTTGTATAAAAGGGAAATGAACTTGCTTTAATAAAACCGTGCGAAACAGCTACATTTTGAACGTTCTCAGAATTCGACGAAACTTGACCAAAACGTTAGTCTAGACCCAAGAATTTATGTGGTAAATCTGCTAAGCTTAATAATAACTACAAATTTTTATAAAAGGAAAACAAACTTGCTCTATTAAAACCCCGCAAAACAGCTAAATTTTGAACGTTCTCAGAATTCGACGAAAGTCGACCCAAATGTTGGTCTATACCCAAAAATTTGTGTGGTAAATTTGATAAGCGTTATAATAACTACAAGTTTGTATAAAAGGGAAACGAACTTGCTTTAATAAAACCGTGCGGAACAGCTAAATTTTGAACGTTCTCAGAATTCGACGAAACTTGACCAAAACGTTAGTCTAGACCCAAGAATTAATGTGGTAAAGTTTCTAAGCTTAATATATAACTACAAGTTTGTATAGAAGGGAAACGAACTTGCTTTAATAAAACTGTGCGAAACAACTAAATTTTGACCGTTCTCAGAATTCGACGAAACTTGACCAAAACGTTAGTCTAGACCCAAGAATTAATGTGGTAAATTATGTAAGCTTAATAATAACTACAAGTTTGTATAAAAGGGTAAAGAACTTACTTTAATAAAACCGTGCAAAACAGCTAAATTTTGAACGTTCTTAGAATACGACGAACCTTTTTTTTTTTGGGTAAATGTAAATTTCATTAATATAAGTAATGGTACAGTACAACATGTGTTCTTCAATTGGTTTCTTCCTCAACTCAAGGGATACGTCATAATCTATACAGTGCTCGTGTGCTGATTGTTGAAGGTAAATTGACACTAAGAATCCTGTGTTTGACATCATCAGTGATCAGGATGCTCAAAGTAGCTGGTGTCCTGTGTGTTCAAATCTCCTCAAATTCCTTTCCCTCCATATGTGGTAGACACATGCTGCAAGTAGTGTACGGTATGTTCAAATCTCCTCAAATTCCTTTCCCTCCATATGTGGTAGACACATGCTGCAAGTAGTGTACGGTAAGCAATATTGACAATGTGCTTACCTCTCCATTTCCGCGTCGCGCACTCAATATCCATTGCCCAATCCCTGTTGGGCCAGTGAAATCGAATCCGTCTGCGAATCTCAAGCAGGCACTGACGACTATATCTGCATTGGAAGAATAAGTGTGAATGAGATTCCGTAGCTCCCTCCTCGCACAAGATGCACGCTCCAAGATGAGATAGCCATGGTTTATCCATGGATGGTAGTTTGCCAAGTATTGCGAGCCATAAAATGAACGAATGACGAGGTATCTTCAGCGAGCCCGAAAGTAGCAAAGACCACTCTACTTTCGGCTCAGGGGGGTCAAATAATCG
>NW_011628050.1:579563-590224 GCF_000512975.1 Sesamum indicum | reverse complement strand
CACTCGGTCCTCTCCTCCAAAGATAAACGGCAGGTTATGTGTGATTTCCAAACATTCGAAGTCCGTGATGGGGGGCCAATGCCACTCTCCTACTGAAATCACCGAACTGAGTTTTGCTGATTTTTCAATACCAAGATGATTTGGACCACGAGGGAATTGCTCGATAAGTGGTCCCAAGTGATGCCATGGGTCCTGCCAAATATAGAATCTCCCTCCATTTCCAATTTGGTAGTTCACGATAGATCGAAGGAAAGGACAGAGCTTGAGCATTTTCCGCCATCCCCAAGAACCTCTATGTTCACGAACAGTCCAGATCGATGTGTCACGTAACCGGTCTTGGTATAGCCACTGAACCCATATGGATGTCCTGTCACACCGGATTACATCACATAATTTCTTGCTCATTAATGCGCGATTCAAGGTAGAGATGTCCTTGAACCCAAGTCCTCCCTCATCCATTGGCCGACACACATCTTTCCAGGCAACCTTGGCGTAACCATTAGACGTCCTACCCTTCCAAAGGAAGGTCCTCAACCTCTTCTCAATTTCATTGATGACTTTCTTAGGTAATATGAATGCAGATGCCCAATATAAACTCAATGCTGAAAGCACAGATTTGATGATTTGTACCCGACCAGCATATGATAACGAAATACCTTCCCATCCATTAATACGTGCATCAATTTTTGAAATAAGCGGTTGGCAATCAGAGATAGATAGTCTAGAGGATATTAAAGGAAGACCCAGATACCTCATTGGAAGATGTCCCTCTTGAAAGCCTAAAATCTCCAACATCATGTCATTCAATTCTTGAGCCAAACGTGAAATGATTAAGTGGCTTTTATGAACATTCAACCGAAGGCCCGATAATTCTGCAAACCAGTCCAATCCTTCTTTGAAGACTCTGATGGATTTAAGGTCAGCTCTGCAGAAGAGGAGAAGGTCATCTGCAAATCCCAACTGGAACACCTTGGAACTCTCACACTTCCAATGAAAAGTGAATTGCATGTCCTGTTCAATTCGTTGCAAGAATCCCAGATGTAAAGCTTCCATAACAAGAACAAACAAATAAGGAGAAAGTGGGTCTCCCTGTCGTAATCCTCTCGCTCCAGAAAAAAATCCATGTGGTTTTCCATTGAGCCCAATCGAGAATGATGTCGTGGATACACACTCCTCAATCCACCTTGTGAACGTAGGTGGAAATTCGAACAACTGCTAAAAGGAAGTCCCACTCCACTGTATAATAGGCCTTCGAATACGACGAACACGACGAACCTTGACCCAAACGTTGGTATAGACCCCAGAATTTTTATTGTAAATTTGCTAAGCGAAATAATAATTACAAGTTTGTATAACAGGGAAACAAACTTGGTCTAATAAAACCGCGAAAAACAGCTAAATTTTGAACGTTCTCAGAATTCGACGAAACATAACCAAAACGTTGGTCTAGACCCAAGAATTTATGTGGTAAATTTGCTAAGCTTAATTAACTACAAGAGTTTGTATAAAAGGAAAACGAACTTGCTTTAATAAAACCGTGCAAAACAGCAAAATGTGGAACGTTCTTAGAATTCGACGAAACTTGACCCAAACGCTGTTTACACCCAAGAATTTGTGTGGTATATTTAATAAATTTAATAATAACTACAAGTTTGTATAAAAGGGAAACGAACTTGCTTTAATAAAACCGTGCAAAACAGCAAAATGTGGAACGTTCTTAGAATTCGACGAAACTTGACCCAAATGCTGGTTTACACCCAAGAATTTTTGTGGTATATTTACCAAGCTTAATAATAACTACAAGTTTGTATAAAAGGGAAACAAAATTGTTCTAATAAAACAGTGCAAAATAGCTAAATTTTGAACGTTCTCAGAATTCGACGAAACTTGACCCAAACAGTGGTCAAGACCCATAATTACTACAAGTTTGTATAAAAGGAAAATGAACTTGCTTTAATAAAACTGTGCAAAACAGCAAAATGTGGAACGTTCTTAGAATTCGACGAAACTTGACCCAAACGCTGGTTTACACCCAAGAATTTGTGTGGTATATTTACTAAGCTTAATAATAACTACAAGTTTGTATAAAAGGGAAACAAAATTGTTCTAATAAAACAGTGCAAAATAGCTAAATTTTGAACGTTCTCAAAATTCGACGAAACTTGACCCAAACAGTGGTCAAGACCCAAGAATTTGTGTGGTAAATTTGCTAAACGTAGTAATAACTACAAGTTTGTATAAAAGAAAAACAAACATGCTCTAATAAAACCGCGCAAAACACCTAAATTTTGAACGTTCTCAGAATTCGACGAAACTCGACCCAAACGTTGGTCTAGACCCAAGAATTTGTGTGGTAAATTTGCTAAGCCTAATAATAACTACAAGTTTGTATAGAAGGGAAACAAACTTGCTCTAATAAAACCGCGAAAAACAGCTAAATTTTGAACATTATCAGAATTCGACGAAACTTGACCAAAACGTTGGTGTAGACCCAAGAATTAAGTTGGTAAATTTTTAAGCTTAATAATAACTACAAATTTGTATAAAAGGCAAACAAACTTCTTTTAATAAAATCGTACAGAACAGCTAAATTTTGAACGTTCTTAGAATACGAGGAAACTTGACCCAAACGTTGGTCTAGACCCAAGAATTTGTGTGGTAAATTTTCTAAGCGTAATAATAACTACAAGTTTGTATAAAAAGGAAACGAACGTGCTTTAATAAAATCGTGCAAAACAGCTAAATGTGGAACGTTCTTTTTTTTTGGGGGGTAAATGTAAGATTCATTAAAAAAAGAGGTAAAAAGTACAATAATCAAATGGTGGTTCCCCCAATAGACCAAGCGATACACCAAAGTCTATAGAGTGCACATGTACTAATAGAACTGGAAAGATTAATACTAATTATCCTCTGTCTAACGTCTTCTATGATGCAAGTAGCTAATACATTTTCCGGCCGATGGGTGTGCTCAAAACGTCTCAAATTCTTCTCTCGTCATATATGGTATATGCATGCACCAAGTAATGCTCGATAAGCAACATTAACAATATGCTTCCCCCTACACTTGCTCGATGCCCATTCCACGTCTCTTGTCCACTCACGATTGGGCCAAGCAAATCGGATATGTTGTCGTATAGCTGCAAGGCATCCTCTGCTAAATCGACATCGTAAGAACATATGCATGTGTGTCTCCGCTGTACCCTCATCACAGAGAATACATCCCCCTAGATGAGTCATCCATGGTTTATCAATTGTCGGTAGCTTCTCCTGGATTGCTAACCAAAGAATGAAGTTATGACGGAGAATCTTCAAAAAACCCGAAAGTAGTGAAGATCATCCTACTTTCGGTCCAATTGGACAGAAAAGTCTGTATAGGGATTGTGTAGTGGGTCGTCCCTCTGAAAACCGTCAGTTGATCCTGTCATCCCCTCCATGGATCTGGGGTAACATGTATATAATCTCCATACATTCCAAATCAGTAATGAAAGGCCACTGCCAATGCCCCTCATTAATGACTACTTGTAGTTTGGCGGATTCATCAAGTCCTAAGAGGCTCGGTCCCCGAGGGAATCTAGCAATAAGTGGGCCCAAGTGGTGCCACGGGTCCTTCCACAAGTAGAATGACCTCCCCTCTCCAATAAGAAACTCTGTCATAGGTAGTATAGAGCTGCGAAGTTGGAGCAGTTTTTGACATCCCCATGATCCTCCCTTCTCATTAATTCTCCAAATTGAAGTGTTGTGCAATCGTGTCTGCTTCAACCACTCAACCCATATAGATGTTCGGTCACATCTAATAACATCACATAACTTCTTTGCTATTAATGAGCGGTTAAGGATACCGATATCCTTAATTCCTTGGCCTCCTTCTTTAATTGGTTTACACACATCCTTCCACGCTACCTTGGCGTATCCCGATGTAGAAGTGCCTTTCCAAAGAAAAGTTTTGAGACGTTTCTCAATTTGTTTAATAATAGCCTTCGGTAAGATGAATGCAGACGCCCGATAAATGCTCATTGCTGAAAGTACAGATTTAATGATTTGTATACGTCCAGCATACGATAATGAAGTTCCTTCCCAGCCATTAATGCGAGCATCAATTTTCGATAAAAATGGCTGACAATCGGATATAGACAATCTAGAAGACAGTAGAGGGAGGCCCAAGTACCTCATTGGTAGTTGGCCCTCCTGAAAGCCCATAATTGTTAAAATCGGATCCTTCCAACCTTGTGCTGATCGAGAGATAATGACATGACTTTTTTGTACATCCAGTCGAAGTCCCGACCATTCTACAAATCGGTCCAACCCCCTCTTGAGGATCCTGAGTGAATTCAAGTCAGCTCTACAGAAAAGTAGGAGATCGTCTGCGAATCCCAACTGGAAGACTTTGGCCGGCTCACATTTCCAGTGATAAGAGAATTGCAAATCCTGCTCAATTAGTTGCAATAATCCCAAGTGCAAGACTTTCATAACGAGAACAAAAAGATAGGGAGATAGAGGGTCTCCCTATCTTAATCCACGTGCTCCTGCAAAGAAACCGTGAGGGTTTCCATTAAGACCAATCGAAAATACTGCCGTCGTTACACACTCCTCAATCCATCTGGTGAACATTTGGGGGAATGCGAATAATTGCAAGACCGCAAGTAGGAAATCCCACTCTACAGTATCATATGCCTTCCTGATATCGACTTTCAGGGTACAACGAGGTGGGAGCCTCACCGGTTGTATCCCGTGAGCAGTTCCTGTGCCAACAAAATATTGTCCCCAATGCTACACCATGGGATAAACGCTCCCTGACAGGGACTAATTATCTTGTCCAGAACCACACTCAACCTTTGGACAAGTAATTTCGCAATAATTTTGTATAACACATTACAGCATGAAATTGGCCTAAAATCACCAACAGTCATAGGAGTGTGTACCTTTGGGATTAGTGCCAAAAGTGTGGAGTTGACTTGTTTGAGTAGTTTACCGGTACTAAAGAATTCTAGTACCGCCTTTGTAACTTCCTGTCCCACCACTGGCCAGGCTGCTTTAAAGAATCCTGATGAATATCCATCAGGTCCCGGGACCTTGTCCTCTGCAATGTCAAATACTGCTTGCTTCACATCATCCGGTGTAAACGCCAATATAAGATGGCCAGCCTCCTCATTAGAAAGAATATGTCTTGCCCACGGTCTGAGAAAGCCAATATCTAGCGTTATCTGACGTCTGTTACCGCCCAAGAGATTTTGATAGTAACAGACAAATTCATTGATAATCTCTTCTGGTTCAGTGTGGATGGTCCCGTTGTCATCATTAATCTGCAGTATCCTCCTTGCCACCCTTCTCTGGGCAATTTTACGAAAGAAAATTCGGGAGCATTGGTCACCCCCCTTCATCCACTGCATCTTGGCTCGCTGTTGCAGCATGATTTGTTCCAATTTTGCCGCTTTTGCATAAATCAGGCGGCAGTAGTGTTCTAATTCTAAATGTAATAATAATGCAAAAATTCTCTCACTAAAAAAATTCTCTCTCAGAAAATGGACCCTCCAAAATCTCATTCTTCTCCCACACACACTAATACACCATCAAAAAACACTCTAGCCTTATCTCTAAAATTCCGCCGGCCAGAGAGGTGGGAGACGACGGCGAGCCACCGGAGGATGACGGAAGTACTGTAGATGAAGAAGGGGAGCCAAGGGCGACAACTATTGCTGGTTTTATTGGAGAAAAACCAGATCTAGCCATGGAAGATGAAGAATGGGGCTCGATTTTTTCGGCGGCCGACGGCAACTCTTCGCAATCCCATGGCTGCCCAAGGTCTGGGGGAGTGGAAGGACCTTTGTTGACGAGGAAAAATGGAGTTTTGGCGGGAGAACAATCGAGTTTTGGATCTGGTTTTCACGCCGCCGAAAATGGCGGAAATCAGTCGTCTTCGTCTCCGTGCATCTTCAACCTTGAGGAATTCTTCACTCTTGCCAATAAAGTGGTCGACCATGGCGACGCCCAGGCCATGGATGCGCTGAAGGAGCTGAAACGACATTGGGAGGCTAGATTTGGGATCACGAAATCGCGTTTGCCGGCGGAGAACTTGAAGGTAGACGACCACCCGTTTGACCGCGAGTTGCGACAAACCTGCCGGAGACTTACAGCGCCGGGGACGACGAAAAAGGGGGCTGGGGGTAGTGGTTTGGCAGTCCACCGTTGAACGGCTGTGCGAGGAAAGAAAATTTCAACATCTCCACCGGCGGATTCGCACAGAAATGACGAGAACGGGATTCCGCCGGCGACCGTTGGACTTCCGACGACGAGTAACGTGCGGCGGTTTGCTGACGTGGATGACTACGTGGGAAAGGTAGAAGCTGATGTGGCGACGCATTTGGTTGACATGGAGGCTAAATTGGAGAGTGAGAAGGCGCATGAGGTCAGCCATGATGTAAGCCCTAATGATGTCAGCCATGATGTAAGCCCTAATGATGCCATTCATGATGTAAGTCCTAATGATGTCAACCATGATGTAAGCCCTGATGATGTCAGGCGTGATGTCATCAATGAAGTGGAAAATTGCAGAATTTTTCCTAAGCAATATAGAACTATTCCGACTGGATTATTTGTTGGGAACATACCGCTACATGCTAGCCCTATTGCGATTGATGAAGATAAAATTGCCCACGAGTTCAATAATTCGTCCCGTAAAACGTTATCATTCATCGCCCCAATGGTTCAAAATGGGAAAATTGTAGTCCGGCCGTCCTTGGACACAGTACGTGATGGATCCAAGCGTTGGAAAAATACGGCTGTCGGATATTTTCTAGGGAAAAAGCCGTACTATCATCATCTGAAGGAATACGCTCATTCGGTGTGGCCAGCTTTGAGGGAGGTCACAGCGACAGCTAATGGATTCTTTTTCTTCCAATTTAAAACACTCATTGATATGGAAGACAGCTAATGGATTCTTTTTCTTCCAATTTAAAACACTCATTGATATGGAAGACGTGATCGAAGGGGGACCTTAGTTGCTCCAAGGACAACCAATAATTTTGCAAAAGTGGAAACCAGGTATGGCCATGAGAAAGCTCCAACATAAGCATGTACCTATTTGGATTAAACTTAGACACCTTCCAATGGAATATTGGACTACTGATGGATTGAGTACGGTTGCTAGCGGAGTGGGTAGACCTCTTTACCCGGATGCAATAACGAGAGCATGCACGAGATTGGATTTCGCTCGTGTATGTGTGATGATTGATGTTGCACAAACGTTGCCAAAACATATCATAGTCATGACACCGGATGAAAATGAAGGGGAAACACCTTGTAAAGTTTATGTTGAATACGAATGGCTCCTTCCAAAATGCACAAATTGTATGATTTTGGGGCACATGACAAAGGTTGTCCGCTGAACAAAATTCACAAACCGAGTAAACCACCAGTAGCTGTGTATGTGGCAAAAACAAACACTCCTCTACCACAACCAAACAATGAAAAGAGCAGAAAACCGATGAGACAGACAATAGGTGACATACCAAGACGTGAGGAGGGAGAAGTGCTTAGGGAACGCAAACCTGACAAACACGATGATAGGGGTAAGGCATTGGTTATTTATAATGCCTTTGATGCTTTGCAATTAATTGATGATGCAGGTGAATCCTCGAGGGGTCCTAACACAAGCAACCCTATTAATCATGATCCATGTTGAACCTAGCAGTGTGGAATGTCCGTGGGCTGAACAAACGAGACCATCAACTTACATTAAAGGACCTTGTCTCAGAATTCAGGTTACATTTCTTGGGCATACTTGAAACGCGTGTTCAACAGAATAATATTATGCATATACAGTCCTATTTGCTACCTCAATGGAACTGGTTTACTGATTATAATTCCATTGGAAATCGTATATGGCTAGCATGGGATGAGAATTTTATTGATGTCCATGTACTTGACCTGGGTGATCAATTCGTGCACTGTCGTATCACTAGTAGAGCTGTCAATGAAACTGTCTTTGTTACTATTGTATATTGTGCATCTGAGGTGATTGACCGTCGGATTTTGTGGACTACACTGGAGACACTCGCACAGCAGTGCTCAGACATCCCGTGGCTGGTGGGAGGGGACTTTAATGCAGTGCGAGAACTTAATGAGGTATGTGGCATTTCAGGAGATATAAGGATGGCCACAGAAGAATTTAACACCGGAATTCTGGAGGCGGGCCTGATTCCACTTCCAATGCAAGGTGAATGGTTCACATGGCATAATTGCAGTACAACCGTGCGGAGTTTAAGAAGCGGTTGGATCGGATCCTTATTAATGATCGTTGGCTGGCAAGGTTCCCTACCTCATCCTATCACAGCCTTACACCACAGACGTCTGACCACTCGCCACTGGTTCTACATGGGGATACACAACAACATAATGGAGGGGGTATGTTTCGACTTGATAACTATCTGGCCCATTCACCTGATTTCATTCCCAATGTGCAGAACATTTGGCATCATGAGGTTGTTGGTATACCTATGTATGCCGGAACATTTGGCATCATGAGGTTGTTGGTATACCTATGTATGCCGTGACCCGTAAACTGAAGGCACTTAAACTGGTCCTCCGACTACAGAGGAGGAATAAGGGGGATCTGACTCTGAACGTCCAATTAGCAAAAAGTTTCTCGATGAGGCACAACAATTGGTGAGCTCTGACAGACAGAATGAGCTCTACTTACTCCTGGAACATTGTTCTCGATGAGGCACAACAATTGGTGAGCTCTGACAGACAGAATGAGCTCTACTTACTCCTGGAACATTGTTGTCGAATAATTTATGCTAAAGCGGCAAAACTCGAACAAATTATGTTGCAACAAAGAGCTAAGATGAAGTGGATGAAAGATGGAGACCAATGTTCCCGGGTTTTCTTTTGTAAGATCGGTCAGAGACGAGTAATGAGGAAAATCTTGCAGATCAATGATGAGAATGGTACCACACACACGGATCAAGGAGAGGTCGCCCATGAGTTTGTCTCATACTTTCAGAACCTTTTAGGAGGTACCAGACGACAGTTCACAGTGGATATTCGATACCTTAGACCATGGGCGAGGTACTGTATTACTGATGAGGAAGCTAGCCACTTACTGCTACCATTCTCACCAGATGATGTGAAGCAAGCAGTGTTTGATATCGCTGAAGACAAAGCGCCGGGACCTGATGGTTACTCGTCAGGGTTTTTCAAGGCGGCTTGGCCTGTGGTGGGGGAAGAAGTAACGAGGGCGGTTCTGGACTTCTTTACTACCGGAAAACTACTAAAACAGATCAACTCCACGATTTTGACTCTAATACCAAAGGTACACACTCCTATGTCAGTTAATGATTTTAGATCGATTTCATGCTGCAATGTTTTATACAAGATCATTGCAAAACTACTTGTTCAGAGACTGAGTAGCTTGCCAGACAAGATTATTAGCCCCTGTCAGACAGCTTTTATTCCGGAAAGAAGCATTGGTGAAAACATTATGCTAGCCCAGGAACTATTCTCAGGCTATAACCAGATGCGCCTACCTCCCAGATGCGCACTTAAAGTGGATATCAAAAAGGCCTATGATACGGTGGAATGGGACTTCTTGTTAGCAGTTTTGCAGTTATTCGGATTCCCCACTAAGTTCACAAGGTGGATCGAGGAGTGTGTTTCCACGACATCATTCTCGATTGGTCTCAATGGAAAACCTCATGGGTTCTTTACTGGAGCAAGAGGATTACGACAGGAAGACCCACTATCTCCTTACCTGTTTGTTCTCGTTATGGAAGCTTTACATTTGGGATTCCTGCAACGAATTGAGCAGGACATGCAATTCACCTATCATTTGAAGTGTGAGAGTTCCAAGGTTTTTCTCTTTTTTTGTTAATGGTAAATTTAATTAATGAAAAATATGGTAAAGTACAACAATTAATTGGGTAGTCCCTCGACAGGCCAAGGGATACGCCATAGTCTATAAAGAGCACATGTACTAATCGAACTGGAAAGATTAAGGCTCAAAATCCTCTGCCTAACATCGTCAATAATATGAGAAGCCAATACATTAGGCGGGTGTTCACTTTGCTGGAACCGTCTGGAGTTTCTTTCTCGCCACAAATGGTAAACCAATGACCCAAGTAACGCTCGGTTTGCTGCATTGATGATATGCTTCCCTCTCCATTTTTTTACTGCCCATTCCACATCCATTTTCCATGTGCGATTGGGCCAATCGAATCGAATTATTTCCCGTATGGCTATAAGGCATCTTCTGCTAAATCGGCATCGGAAGAATAAGTGATTATGTGTCTCGGTTGTTTCTTCATCACATAGATTATGTTCCAAGGTTTTTCAGTTGGGATTTGCAGACGACCTACTACTTTTCTGCAGAGCTGACTTTGACTCCATCAGCGTATTCAAGGAGGGATTGGAATGGTTTGCGGAGTTGTCGGGCCTTTGGCTGAATGTTCAAAAAAGCCACTTAATCATCTCCTGTTCGGCTCAAGAATTGAAAGATCAGATGTTGGAGATTTAGGGATTCCAAGAGGGGCACCTACCAATGAGGTATCTTGGTCTCCCCTTAATCTCTTCTAGACTGTCTATCTCTGACTGTCAACCTCTTATTTCAAAAATTGATGCACGCATTACTGGATGGGAAGGGACATCGTTATCATATGCTGGGCGAG
>NW_011628050.1:553714-579130 GCF_000512975.1 Sesamum indicum | reverse complement strand
AGGAGAGTGGTAATGGCCTACCATCACGGACTTTGAATGTTTGGAGATCACACATAACTTACCGCTTACTCTTGGAGGTGAGGATCGGGTGATATGGAGATGTGACGAAGGGCAACCTACTACTCAGACACTCTATTGATTATTTGATCCCCTTGAGCCGAAACTAGGATGGTCTTTACTACTTTCGGGCTCCTTGAAGATTCCTCATCATTCATTCATCTTATGGCTCGCAATCCTCGGCAAACTACCTACCACGGACAAATCATGGGTATCCCACCTGGGGGTATGCATATTGTGCGATGAGAGAGCTACGGAATCTCATTCACATTTATTCTTCCGATGCAAATTTAGTCGTTAGTACCTCTTTGAGATTCGCAGATGGATTCGTTTTCACTGGCCCAACAGGGATTGGGCAACAGATATTGAATGGGCGATGCGGAAATGGAGAGGTAGGCACATTATTAATAGCGCTTACCGTACGCTACTTGCATCGTGTGTCTATCACATATGGAGGGAAAGAAACTTGAGGAGATTTGAACACACTGAGCGGACACCGGCCACTTTGAGTATCCTAATCGTAGATGACGTCAGGCAGAGGATTCTTAGTGTTGATTTAGCTTCGTCAGTCAGTACACGAGCATTGTATAGATTATGGCGTATCCCTTGGGTTGAGGGAGAAACCATTTGATGATCACATGTTGTACTGTACCATTATTCTTTATTAATGAAATTTACATTTACCCAAAACAAAGCAGTGTTCTAATTGTAGGAAGGCCTCATTCTGTCTATCTGAGCTCACCAGCTATTGTGCCTCATCTAGAAAGCCTTTAGCTAATTGAACGTTTAGAGTCAAATCCCCTTCTTCCTCCTTTGCTCTCTGAAAACCGGCTTCAATGCTTTAAGTTTACGTGTTACCGCAAACATAGGCACCCCAACGATTGTATTCTACCAGATATTCTGCACACTGGGGATAAATTCAGGTGAATGTGTTAGGTAGTTGTCAAATCGAAATATACCTCCTGTTTGTCTTTGCCTGACCCCATGCAGTACAAGCGGCAAGTGGTCAGAAGTCCGCGGTAAAAGACAATGATAACATGAAGAAAGGAACCTCGCTAGCCATCTATCATTAATAAGAATTCGATCCAATCTCTTCCATAGACTCCGTGAGTTCGTGCTGCAGTTGTGCCAAGTATACCATTCCCCCTGCATAGGCAAAGGTATTAACCCGGCCTCCTGAATACCAGCATTGAATTCTTCCATGGCCATCCTTATATCCCCAGAAGCTCCACACACCTCATTCATTTCTCGGACCGCGTTGAAGTCCCCCCCCCACCAGCCAGGGCTCATCCGAGTGCTCTCGAGCTAAAATTTCCAAGGTATTCCATAAACTTCTACGATCAATCATCTCAGAGGCACCATAAATAATAGTGATTATGAGGGATTCACTATCTGCCCTATGAGTGACACGACAGTGCAAAAATTGGTTCCCCAAATCAAGAATATGAACGTCCACAATATTATCATCCCACGCTATCCAAATACGGTTACCCACAGTTGCATAATCAGCAAATCATTTTCAATGAGGAAGCAAGAAAGACTGAATATGCATGATGTTGTTAATACGAATACGAGTTTCTAAGATGCCCATAAAATCTAACCTATATTCCGAGATAAGGTCCTTTAATGTGAGCTGATGATCTCTCTTATTCAGCCCCCAGACATTCCACACCGCGAGATTCAACATGGATCACTACTGGAGGGGCTGCATGTGTTACGACCCCTAGTATTCTCTTCTGCGTCGTCCAGAGAATTCAGAGCATCAAAAGGATTAAAAATAACCACTTCCTTACCCTTCTCTTTTTGCGATGAGGTGTAGCGTTTCTTCTGTTTTGTACCTTCATCTCCTCTCACTTTATCCTCCACCACAATCACGGTCTTATATTTCTTTTCTCTCTCCTCGGCAACTGGTAGAGGGGGGACATTAACTTTTGGTACATACACTTTCACCGGAGGCTTTGTCTATTTCTAAGGATTGGTCAACGAACACTCCTTCACCGAGTGACCCAACTTCATGCATCCTGTGCATTTAGGGGGAAGCCATTCATACTCGATATCAACCTTGCATGGTGTTTTCCTACCATCTTCATCTGGCGTCATTATGATAATATGTTTTTCCAATTTCTGAGTAACCGAGCGAAGTCCAGTCTCGTGCATGCCCTCGTTATCGCATCAGGGTATAGTGGCTTACCCACACCACTAGCCACAGTACTCAATCCTTCTGTCGTCCAGAATTCCAATGGAAGGTGTCGCAGTTTTATCCAGACAGGCACTTGTGTATGCTTCAACTTTCTCACAGCCATACCCGGTTCCCACTTTTGCAACACAATTGGTTGTCCCTGAAACAGCCATGGCCCCCCTTCTATGACCTCCTCCATATCGATTTTCGTTTTAAATCGGAGGAAAAAGAAGCCATTAGCAGTTGTTGTGACCTCTCGTAGCGCCGGCTAAATCGAATGGGCAAACTCCTTTAAATAGTGATAGTACGGCCGCTTACCCATAAAGTATCCCACTGCCGTAGATTTCCATCGTTTGGCTCCGTCACGCACAGTATCAAGTGAAGGACGAACTACAACCTCCCCATTTTGCTTCGTTGGGGCAATGAAAGATAGCATTTTCCGGGACGAATTGTTGAATGCATCAGCAATTTTATCATTAACAATCCCATTAGAACCAGTGTGAAGCAGAATGTTCCCAATAAACAAGGGAGCTGGTGTCAATTTTTTTCTCAGGTTGCTGTCTTTATCCCCATAAAATTGGTGATGTCAGCCCTAGGATGGATGACATCAGCCCTAGCATCATGGATGACATCAGCCCTAGCAACAGGGATAACATTAGCCCTAGCATCATGGATGACCTCAGCCCTAGCATCATTGATGACATCAGCCCTAGCATCATGGATGACATCAGCCCTTGATGCATCATGGATGACATCAGCCCTAGTAGGGCTGATGTCAGCCGCCCTCTCATTTTCCACCTCACCATCCTTGTCACCCACTTCCGCTGCCACGTCAGCTCCAGCCGTGTCCACATAGGCATCCACGTCAGTTTTTCGGCACACGTCGTCGATCGCCAGAGCAGACTCCCTCCACTCACCAAACCGCCGGAAAAACGCGCCTGGGGCTCCCGCATCTGCAGACTCGTTCCCAGCAACTTTCCGACCACCAAGAATGGCCGGATGACAAGCAAGATCTCCATTACCGCCAGTCGCCGTCATTGGAACTCGAACAGTCACCGTCACGGGAAGCTGGAGCGTCGTCGGTGCCTTACTAGCATTATTGCCCGTTGTTTGCGCTGGATCTGGTGGGATAAGGCAGCGCAAGGCCTTGCGCAGGCCTCCGACCACTGGTCGTTCACGGCCGCGCTCCATCGTCGTCGTTTGCCGCAGCTTGGTGTTGTCTCCAAAACGCTTTTGCCATCGAATTTTGAGCTCGTTTAGAGCATCCATGGATGCCTCATCTCCGTCGTCAATGACGCGACAGGCAAGATTCAAAAACTCGTCCAGATTGAACGAAGAAGAAGACAATCTGCCATTGACGCTTTTCAAGCTCGCGTCGCCTCCAACCAAAGGAGTTAGGCTGCAACAGTCTTTGCGTGTACCCAAGCGGTTACACCCTTAACAAGTCTTCTGTGCGAGGCTCGTGATGGGTCGTCGCTCATCACTTTATGTGTGATTAAAGTTGAAAAAAAAATTGTAAGGAGGTATAATGTGTACGAACTTGGAATGGTTGAGTGAGAGTGCAATGAATATGGCAAGATTCGGACTTGGCAAGTGTAACATGCATGGGATACAGTGTTGTTTTATTTGGCAATTGCGAGAAATGTGCAAATTCCTGAAATTTTAATACAGCCATTCGTCCATCCTTCTTCAACGGAAAGACGCGCCCTTCCAACTTTTCGAATGAAACGGCGGACGCAATGATGCATATAAGTTGCGCGTGGTACCGATACAGCGAACCACCTTGTACAAAGAGGTAGGTTGGGTACAACTTTCAACACTAGTAAATGGGGTACAGCTTTCAACACTAATAAATGGCACAAAACCGACGTCTACGAAGAACAAAGTGGTTGGACTGTGGAGAAATTTCTGCAAGCTCTTTCAAGCACCATTACCGCGAACAAAATGCCCAGGCGCGATCGTATAGGCCAAAGCCGTTACTTCTATAGTTCCAATTGGACGCGCAAGGTTGACGATATTTTCATCGACGCACTGGAATACCAGGCTAGAGTCGGTAGGCTATAGTCGGACCGAAGGCGGACGAATATGATGTCTTTGACTTTCGCGGCCTAGAAAGTGAACAGCTTCGTTGCAAGAGAATGGCCGATGCATTTTTACAAAAAAAAACTTCGCCTCTTGAGGTTGCGGTACGACACGTTCAGAAAAGTGATTGCTGATCGAGGTGTCTCCTGGGACGAGAACACAAATTTGATGAGGGGCAGCTACGATGAGTGGAGGAGAATTTTCCGGGTATGTTTTGCAAGTCTCTTTTTCTGTTTAAGTGTCACATGACTATCGTAGTAGTAACGTTCTGAGGTATCCTGTTGTCTGGCGACGTCGTGTTCAAACTAGGCTACCCCATTCGCTAGGGCATACCGCTCTCAGGGCGAGAGACAGTGGTGGGAGTTGAAGGAGATATTCGGCAGAGATGAAGTAAGTGCATCAGACAATAGCGCGGATGAAGACTTCGAGGAGGGAAGCAACGGCCAGTCTGGGGCACACAACAAGACGGATCAAAGGAAAGGTGGGACGACAGTTATAGATTTGACAACAACTTCGGAGAACGAATGACGTTGGTTGATGAAGGGCGGATGGCTGACGATGGCCGCGTAAGGTCATTAAGAAGGAGAATGTTGAATACCCATTTCGATGGAATGAACCGAAGTATGCATTTTGTCCTTTCGGGGAGGTTTGTGAAGTCTAAACATTGTAATTCCACAACGTCGGTTGATGTATGGAACTATAATTTTTTGGGAAAACATATGCTGCAAATGATGCATTTTCCTTGTAGTGATCCATTACCTAGAATACATTACAAATTCTAATGAGTCATCACATCACAATATGATTTAACACCAGATATGAAATAATTAATTAAGAAAGCGTCTTCAATTGAAGTGTTTTGCAACCAAAAACAAAACACATTCTTCCCATAATACAGTAGTCGTCTGCGTGCGTTGAACCAATATCCAAAAATTTTTCAATACATAACTTCCATAACCAGAATAAACTTTGACGTTCATAAAACAATACATTAGGGTGCCTAGATATGCAATGTTTCACGTTGTGTATGAAGCAAAATATACTGAGTTCGTATAGCCATGCAGCACGTTCAGGAAGAGCCAGAACTTAAATCTTGCCTGCTAGGATTAGGCGAACGTAATCAACCCTACAATCCCGTGTCAATCCCAGGAAGAGCTCCAACTCTTTCGGATCCTTCACCAGCCGGTTTTCCACCATCAACTGTTCACGCTGGTCGATTTCCCCAAGCTCTCTTACTTGCTGCCATATAAGAGAACGATGTTCAGGGTCACCAAATTCACTTTCTAGTACTCTCGTCAAGCTTGCCAAGCGTGCGTTAGCGGTCTCGCAGAAGTTAGTGACCATTTCAAGTAATTTAGGGAGACCGTCCGACAAATCATTAGATTTTCGCTTCTTGGAGGACGATCCACCAGTGCGTTTAGCAGCACTTGAGGAGTTCTGTGTGGGATCTACGTTGGCATTGAAAAAGGAATCGGGTTCACCCTCCAGCCCATCTTCAGCTGCTTCCGGAATGCATCCTTCGTCGGGCACAGTACAGTCCTCCCCCTGCAAATTACATTCGCATGTTTCACCAATCTCCTCATCTCGGACGTCGTTTGCCTCTTTAAATGGATCAGAACTTCGTTCTCCAGTAGCACGATCCCGACCAAAAATTTCCCTCCACGAAGGGAAAAATGACCATGTTTTATGCCGCATCCCCTTTGCGGATGGATCCATCTGTAAAACCATTACTGATGGAGTCATGTAAAAGGAAAACTACAACCGATGTTACACAGCATGCATAAACGAACGAGTAAGGTTCATACCTTCACATATTCATCCCACACTGAATCGTCTTCAACCATTACCGTGTTCCTGCTGTCGTCCCAACCAAAACCGGACCGCGTAAGCATGGTGGTAAGCGAGGAGTAATTTTTTTTCTAGACGTGCAGTTTCGAAGTAATGTGTGGGTCGGCCTTAATATTAGAATGTGGGAAGTGCTTCAGAATGTAGGCCTCCAATTGGCCCAGATACCCATTCCTGAACCCGTTCTCGCATTTCCAACCGGTTACAACCAAATTCCTTAGTGCTGCAATAAGGCATTCTTCTTCAAGTGTTGTCCAAACTCGGCGCACGGTAGGCCTATCGCGATTCCCACCGCGGCGGCGGGGCATGCTGCTTCCTTCATCAGATCCAACGTCCATAATCTGATTCAACATAAAGCAGTCAAATGTGAGTAGATAGGCACAATGTTAGCAACCAGTAAAAACAAAGCTTTAGGATAGCAGTCGAGACAGCAAAAATGGTTTTTCGAAGCAGACGAGTGCGAAAACCTTAATAGCAGTATATGTAAACGAGTAACAAATGGGAGTAACAGAACAAAGGAACAGGTACGCGAACAAAGGATGTAGAAAGATACAACGAAGAAGTGTATTCAATGTCGATACACCCAATGCCATAACGCAGACTTCATTACAGAAGAAAATTCGAAAAATTGTTTTCACTAGAGGGAATATGCAATAGACCGAAGGGAACTAAAGACAATCGTGAGTGTTCATTATTAATGGCTCATCAACGGTGGCTTCTCCACTCGTTGTACATGGAGGTCGCCATTGTATCCCTCCAATTGGTCCAAGTTGAACTGGGCTCTATATTGCAGACTATTTCCCCGTCGTCTTCCGTCTCTTCAACACCTACGGTAGGCAAGTCAGCTTCGAACGGGTCATCAGGCATTTCTTGTCTTAGAAAGTTATGCTGTAAGCAGCAAGCCAATATAATCCGGGATTGGACCTTGGTGGAGTAGAATGACTGACTCCTTAAAATACCCCAGCGCATTTTGAGCAAACCAAAGGTCCGCTCGATGACGTTATGCGCTGACGCGTGCTTCAGATTGAAAAACTCCCGGTAGTTCTGGGGTCCTCCTACCCCAGTGTCCCAATCTCGTAGATGGTAGCGAACACCTCGGTACGGAGTCAGGAAGCCTTCGGCATTTGCGTATCCATTGTCACACAGGTAGTAATTCCCTGGGTAAGCACATACGAACAATAAGGCGGATTATTAAAATATCGGAACCAGCATAAAATCATATACGCATACGAGACTAATAGAAAAGCTTTGGCGATGGAAGTATAACCTGAAGGGATTCTAAGACCACCCGGTCTGTGGACGGCATCACGAAGTACGCGACTGTCAGCCGCACTACCCTCCCACCCAGAAAGAACGTAAATAAATTGCATGTTGGGGTTGCAAACACCGAGGACGTTGACAGCAACATGACCCTTGCGGGTTCGATTCCTTCCCTTTTCATCTTCAGGGACACGTACGTTAATGAAAGTCCCATCCAATGCCCCAAGACAGCCCTACAAGTAGTAATTACATCGTACATCGCAAATGGTAAATAACACCCATTCTCCACCGACCGATAAAACAAGCAGAACGTAGCATGTGCATTTAGGATGGAATTAATATATGTAAAAGTACCTTGAACCATTTCCACCGGAATTCGACACAGTCGTCTGAAATTGGAGTTGGCTTGGCGAGGAGGACGTTGTACAACTTAATCACTAAATTCAAAACACGGTGAAAATGTCTGTGGATCGTGCGTCCAGAACGTATGAAATCATGCTTGACCACGCTGTTCTTTTTATGGTGGGACACAATGCTAAGGAAGATCGCTACTTGCTCGGCGACACAGAGGTTTTTCGTCAGGGTCAAACCAGCTGAGTACTGAAGAATGTAGCAAAGACGCCCGAAAGCGTTGCGATCCATGCGGAGATTGCGGAGGCATGACTCGTCAGAAATGGAAACCAGCCTATGGAGATGGTGAATCTGGTCAGGGATCCTAGTAGCCATGGTGTAGGATCTGGCCCGGCGTAGACGTCGTGTTGGGTTTCGACCGGCAAGGTAGTTGATAACGAAAGAGAATATTGTCAAAGCGACTACAAGCTCGTCGATGATTTGGCTCACAACTATTAAACCCACTGTAACTCTTGTGATTGACCTCATGGTAAGCCAGGGAAAAACTAAGCATCCACCTCCCAAACTTTAGGTAAGAAGGTAAACAAATGAAAACAGGGTATGCCAACAGGATCTGTCCAAGTCCCACTTTACAGAAGATAAAGAAGCCATCATAAAGAAATGTTCAAGTTTGAATAGACGGTGGAGTAATCCGGAAAACGGTTGCAGAAAGAGACATGCAGGGCTATACAAAATGGTAGTTGGTAAAGATACATAGTCGGCGAAGAAAAGAACAAAGGACCCAGCCGATAAGAGGACACAACAGTGTATACTTAAGAAACTTTGAATAATGAAGTAAATACCATGCAAAAAAATCTAAAAACGACTTCAAGATAATTTTTTTAGGGATGCGGTGAGGTAGTCAACAAGTACTCACCGTGAGATCCGGGAGTAATGGCAAGAAAACCGTACAGATTCGCACAGAGTGGAACAAATCGTCGAGGGAAAAGCTTCGTCGCCAACTCCGTTGCAGAGTCTTTGCCGGAAAAAGAGAGAAACAAGCAAGGTTAAGCATAATAAAGAAATGCATGACTTTACAACATAAAATGCATTTCGGAACAAAAAAATAAAATATATTTCGATACCCCCCAACCTGATTCTAAAAGTACAGATACGCAAAGAAGGTCTGAGCCACATATAAGTGAACGGAAGGGATAACAGACTTCGTCGGCGGGCAAACGGTGTGGATGCCGAAGCACTCTGACAGAGGAGAGTTTCAAAATGAGGTAGACGTATTTGGTGGGAAATGAAGTCTGACACAGATAATTGAAGGCGATAGGAACGAGTGGGCAATCTCGTCATTTCAAGTGAGAAATGGAGGATATTAAGGTAATTTCTGGGAGTGCAGGAAAGTGGGATAACACGGTCGGATTGGAATCCTAGCCTCGCAACCCGGATGAAAATCCGGCGTTTTATCCATCCGAGTACCGGGCCTAGCGTTTGTATCACGGGCTACGGCTTTCGCTAGTAAACGACGGGCATACCCTGATAACGCCGGAAATCCTGCCTATTACTCACTAGTAAACATGGCCTAAGAGTATTGCTTTTTTATGTGTAGAAATTTATATGTTGATACGGACTATTTGAAATGGGACTTTCGTAATACTTTTAAAATTATGGTCTAGCGAGTCAAATTCATTAGGTCTTGGGTCCGGGATAGGTCGAGACTCTAGTCCCAGTAAACACACAATTGATCTATAACATGTTCCATGCCTACCAAAGCATCACAGTCTTAGCATGCACCTCTTGGTTTTTCTGTAGAGAAATTTATCCACCATTACGTTTTATAGTGTTATTATGTCAAGTTCATCTTCTTTGGTCTCATATTAATTGTTTTTCATGTTTTCTAGATGCTCTACAAATCAACTTAGTAGGTGATCTTTATGAAGTCATATGGGTACCTTGAGGCAGCACCGTATATAGATGATTGTACCATCTGCCATGCATTTATTGAACTTGGATCTGTTTCACATTTTTGTACGTTTCTTTTTGTCCATTTTCTTCATTATACAGCACCTTTATCTTTCTGGAATTTTCTTGTAGAGGATTAGACGAGCACTTCTTTACATGAAGGCAGAAGAGCAAGGATGTAGACTGCAATAAAGACGATCAATCATGTATCATATATTTTTCGACAATTTAAAATTGTTAATACGCCTTTGTTCATTTACAGGCTATTCATATTCTTTGATCCATATCTAGAAGTGGATCTCTCCCCTACCTTCAGAAATTGGGATAAAAACAAAGAAAGAGGAAGAAATATACATGTTGCTTTTGCGAGAACCTACATTCCTACTGTAAAATTTTTTACCAACATACAGTAAATACTGAGAGAACTATTTATTTCTTCTTCAATGTATTTTAACCGATTTGATGATTATAACTGCTCTAATTTGCAGTTACATCATTTAAGATTCCAGCATAGTAGCAAAATTCTATAAACTTCTATTTGAATGCAGTGGAATGTAGATACTTGGAGATTATTGTGGAAAATGATTGATATGAAGAATGCAGGAGCTAAAGTTTCTTGGGATGTTGTGTTGTGTCCCAAAAAGGAAGGCGAAATGGGCTTAACTTTCATTCCTGAAGGGAAGAAAGCTACCATCATGAAACATATTTATAGGAAGCTTCTGATTACTCTGATATGGTAAACGACCTCCAAACTTTATGCCATGATTTTTGGGCTAATTTGTTTGATGATTTCAAATCCTTAATTTTGGAGAAGTCTTCCCAAAAATGTTTCCCGTAACTCCTGGACTAACTTGTTCAAGCAACCATGTTGAAATCCTGTTAGCCCCAGGTTTTCTATTAAATTTGTGGAACCTGGTTTTGTATTGGGGGAATTTTTTTTTTTCCTGGATGTTGCTGCTTACGGATTGTCTAGCGGCTGTCCATCGAGCGAAACATTCTGTTTTTTGTTTCTTTTTTGAAGCACAATGAACAGTTTTGTCATTAGGTATGGAAATTTAGGGGACTGATTAAGGGCCTTTCTCATGAAAAAGGTTCCTTCTTCCATCAGTTTTGAGTTCCCAGAGATTTAGAGGCCACCGTTTGGCTTTTGGATGGGAGACATCTCATGCTTCAATTGTGACATTAGGAATAAACCATGACCGAGGATTCAGACAAGTCTTAAGACTTTTGTGTGTGGAATCACATATGTCAGTATGGTTTGCATAGCGTTCTTACATTGCCTGTTGGGTTAATTACCTTTGCATGAGATTTCTATCCTAGAAATCATGTAAAGATTATGTTACCTTTTGGACAACTTTTAGTTTCATAATATAGGGTTATTTTCACTTTTAATTTCAATTTTACTGGGTCAGCACTTCTAGTCTCTAAATCCTAAAATTTTAGCACTATTGGTCCTATGCCGTTTAATGTTAAGGAAACATACTTACAAATAAATATTTTAATTACCTTATATTTTTTAAGAAAAGACTAAAAATCCCCTGTGTTTTAAATAACGGCTAAAAAATCCTGTATTTTGAAAAAAAAAATACTTTTTTTATTTGTTTGACTACAATACTTTTCTTGATTTTATAAAATTACCCTTCTTTATTTCTTTTATTTTGAGATTTTTTTGGTGGTTTCTCTCTCTCTCTAATTATTTTTAATATATTTATTTAAATATTAAAATATCAAACAAGTATGTCAAATTTATTTTTTAATTTATAAAAAACTAATATATTAAAGTTTATTTTTAAAATTTAAATATATATATATGAATATAAATATTAATTAATTATAGAAATTATATATTATTAGTTAATTTAAAATAGAATTATCTAATATTGAAATATCAAATAATATGAGATTTACTCGATAATTAAATTTTTATACGCAATTTCAACTTGATAGAAATTACTGATTTCATTTGCCAATATTTTTTTTTCTTAATTTTTAATTTAATTTATTTTTTTAATCTTAACTTATTCTTTTAATAAATTTATTTTACAAAAAATATATTGCTCTTTTGTTATTTATTTATCAGTTTTTTCTATTTCTATCTTCAATAAAATTAACTCATTTTTTATTTATGATTTTATCATTAGTAAGTTGATTCCCAAACATGCACCTTACTTGATATGATTATATAATTATGCAATTAATTCAAATTTAGTTCACAACTATTGTTAGTATACAATCTCTTAAATCTTACTTGTACTTGTTGGCAATATTTATTTCCTATTCTATAGAGCTTTACTTTAATCGATGTAAATCAACCATGATAGATATGGATATAATTTCAAACTTAAAATACTGCTACTCATTTAGTATAAGCATATAGATATAATTTGTATATAACCACATTCAAGTACAAGTGGCTACCATGTTCATACCTTTGAGGATATTGGAATTATAAAGTTGGCTTGCAGGTGAATTCTCCATCTCAGCTTCCTTGTGATACCTCAAGCCTAGTCTTGCTGTGAATGTTATCGTGAGTATCATTTAAATTATATTAGGATTTGCAAAACTGGAGAAATATATTGTAGAATAGGTGACTAGAAAGTCAATTGGATTCGCCAATATGTGATTTATTTGACAAACTCAATGTAATGTAATATTATTATGTGAACAGAAATGTAGTGTTCATTACTGACTTTATCTTTGTTGTGTTCATTTAATTATGTTGAAATCTGTTAACATCACAACAAAGCCTATAGACCATTTAGACAACCCATGCAGTTGGATTGCCAATTGGATGGCGGTTATGAAATCAATTGATGAGGGTTGGGTTTAAAACGTTCCAAGTCAAGGACCTCGAGATTGGGCATCAAGTATCCTATGGAGACTTCTACTAAGCATCATATTCATTTGATGAGTGTCGTGTTCCATCGACGATAGATGTTGGACATCTATACGATCTTAGTGGTTGGTTTACTAGGTGTCAAATCGACTGAACTAACTCATGAGGATCGTTATATGAAAGCCTTGGAGACTTGATCGGTATGACTAGATTCCCCAGCTCTGATAATATGGGAGCTAGTCCTCAAACTTAAGGAACCACGTAGTTACATGCATACAGTAACTGTATTTTAGATCTGGTGAAAGGTGATTGCATCACAAACACGATCATCATAACCCTTATACAGTTCGATTAGAATATATAGTGTGGACGGTGAGTTCTAAGAAGAGGATATATCCCATATTAGTCTATGATAGCGGTATTTCCTATGCACTTGGAAACGAGTCAGCTATGTCGACAAATTAAGCGAAACACAATCTCAAGTTTGAAAGCATAGATGCCTAGTCCAAGATGAAAACTGACACCAAATTTCATACCCTAGACTGAGGCCGAGAGACGATAGATAGAAAGACCGTGCACACAAAAGAGTTTGGGAGCCCAAACATTCACACATATATTCACCTAGTCTTAGATGGCCAACTATAATAGCGGGCTTTCATGATCAATAGTTCAACAAGGATGATTAGTTACATTGGATTTAATTAATCAGTTGTGTTGGACACTAACCCAAGTCTAGTTGAGGTTGAAACTAAAGAGTCACATACAAATTATCGAGGAAGAAAAAGGAATTAAGTGGAATTAATTCCGCATCATATGAATAATGGATTATTTGCTTGTTGGATTATTCATTCGCGGGATAGCATTGATGGGTGTCGAGGCGACCAAAAATAATTTCTACTAACACTTTGTAGAAGTGGGAGTAGAGTCGATTCTACAGGGATTGGTGTTAAGTTGATTTTTCAAAAACAGGAAAATGATTGGGGTTTTTTTATTATAAAAGGGAAAATTAAAAAATAAATTGACTAGAAAGCTCATAAAATTAGAAGATGAAAGTACGAGAGAAGACTTTTTTGGTTAAGGTCGGGCTCATGATTGATTCCGTGGGTTGATCATTGATACAAATATAATACTTGTTCAAATAAATAAACCAGTTATGGTCATTGGTACGACCTAACGACTTCACATTTTCTTACCTTTTCCTCAGCCAAGGCAGGACTGTTGGCTAGATCTCTAATCAATGGTCAATCTTGAAAATATCCACAAGATTTAATCCATTACCAACATTAAGAATTAGAAAGACCTGATTTTAACTAACAAATTCCGACGAGGATAATTCGTTTAAATTAGATCATGCATTCCCCATAACATAACTAACTACTATGACATAATTAATTATGCTATGTTGCTACTGAGTATTGAGCTAAACAAGCAATTGCACGGATTTGTAAAGTTCAATTAGCTAAGGAAATCTTCTTGATAATGAACAATTGGCCACATTATTCATAAGTTAGATGTTTGTAATAAAGGCATAGAGAATAACATGAATACTTATTTAACAAGCAGTGTAAACACGGATTAGATCTCACAATGAATCAAGCAATTACCTTAACCTTAATCAGAAAATGATGTAATTAGCCGGATAATGAAAGAACACACTAGGAAGTGAAATTCCATTAACTCTAAGTAATGAAATATAACTAAAGAAGAATTAGAAAATGAAGTTGTTAATATAATTTTTCATGTATGTCTGAATTGAGAAACCTCCTCTATTTATAATAAAAACATCTTACGAACTTAGACATAGGGGGATGGTTAAGTACATAATTGATCCTAAAAAAGTTAATAAGTTTCCTATAACATCAGTCAAATATTCAAGAGATCCTTTCCAAAAAACGCAGTAAATCGATTTGTTTAATTATAAATTAGAGTTAGTAATAAACGAATTTTAATACTGTTGAGTAAACTTCAAATTGGTCCCTCAAGCAGTTAATTTTCTCATACTACCCCTATAAATTTTTATATTTTGCAGATCATTATTTTAGTGGTTCACTTTCCATTTTTTTTTTTACTTGAAATTTGGTCCTTCATACATTAAACTTAGAAATTAAAAATTAAAATATTGAAAACAAATTATCATTAAATGTTTATTCAGATGTTTTTGCACAATTAATTATAAATTTTCATATATATTACTTATTACTTTAACAATATCTTTGTTAATTAGATAACTAAGAAGTATTACAAAACAGGAAAAAATTATGAAAGAGAGAGAGAGAGAAATAGAAATTGAGAAGGAAAAAAACACAAATTAATAAAATAATTCAAAGAATAAAAAATGACAACCCAAAAAAATTTGAAGAACATAATGGTGATATTCACTTATATAAAAGTATAGATAATAATTTGATTAATGACATATCAACATATCAACATAAAAGAACACGTACATGAATTAAGGAATTTTGTATACCCCATTCTTCAATATTTTAGCTTACACATTTATTTTCTTAATTTATGCTATAATTTTTTAAGTTTTTTGTTTAAAACTTGTTGATCTTTATTTTAATTCAAACTATTTTCTCTAACTTATTTGTTCAATTTTTATTTATTTGAAAAATTCGATAATTTCATTAAATTTACAATAATTATATTAATATATCATTGATCTAGTTATTATCTGAGGGAAATCAATATATTATTTCAATAAAACGGTTATATTTTCTAAGTTTAAAAACAAAAGGAAAAAATTAGAATTAAAAATAAAAAATGAATGAAAAATGATGTTATGCAATAAAAGAAAAAGTCAGGGACTATTTTGAAGTCAAAATCAAAAGTTAGGGATTAAAATGAATTTTAACCCACAGTGACCTATTGAAATATATATAATTGGTTAAATATGAACTCCCAAAACCACATAATGAGTAATTCAACAATCTCATTCTTATTAAATAGACAATGCTTTTGGATTTTTTTAAATTAGTGCCGTAATTAATTAAATTTGTCTTAATGTTGGTACTACAAACTTATTTCGAGCTTATAAATTATGGTACTTCATAGTTTATAATAACTAACAAGATAATATTCTAACGCGAATAGTTCTGTAGTTACGATCTCACTTTTGCATTATTGTGAACCAGAAGTATAATAATGGTCAACCAGATCAATCAGTAATAAATGACATTATTTGTTAACGTTACTGTTTTATAAGCGTTAGTTTAAAATACTGTTAAAAAAAGTTTACAACTAGTACCAATTCTTCTAATCATATGTAGTGTTTAGTTTGTTGCCCGCTAACAAACCAGTAGATCTGATGAATTGAGGCTAAAATATGAACAATTCCAATGAGCATCGTATCAAATGTCCACTCGATAAGCGTATTGCCAAAAATACAACAAGAACGACAAAAGCTCACTAGGTAATACAATTGGAGGGGGGTTAAGTACGGCTAGATACATGCATTATGTAATAGCAGTTGCTCACGGAGCATGCCATCAAACAACAACCAAATCTACATAACTAACCCATATCCTTACATAAATTTCGTCCATTACAAAATACATGCAATTAGTTATTGGCTTCCATTATGGCCATATTGTAAGAAAAAAGGGAAGCCATACTACACTTGGTTGGTAACCTTAGACATAATGTTGGCCTCTTACAATCCCACGTCAAAATAGTGACCCACAATGTACAACAATGGACATAAATGAAAGCTACGCAGAGCCAAATTACAGGCAACAAAATGTTCGCATATCAGTATTTATAGAAATAAACATTCCTTAGACGCGACCAGTAAGTATAAGTCTTACCATTTTCTCCTTCGACTCCCTCGACAGACTGAAAAAGATTTTCATGCCTTGAGTTCATGTACTAATTTACTAGTGACAGTCAAGATATCATTTTCATCAAGACTCGAGATTTCTCTCCCGGCTTCCATAACAACCCGGCGATTGTCAGAATCACCAAACTCACTTTCAAGCACCCTTGTAAGCGACCCAAGCCATTATTGGTTGTTTCATAAAAGGTGGAAACCATATTCACTAATTGCAGGATTTCAAGGCAAGCGTCACAGACTGCACTAGAGTAGTTGACCTTGAGATCGCAATTCATATTATACGACTGAGGTTGCTCCTCATCTAATCCATGGAAGCCAGTTTTAGGATTCCATTCGACACTAGGAACGTAGCAATCTTGAGCATCATTTTCCTCCAACACGCTTTCATCAGCAGCAACCTTCGTTGGGCCGGTTGACTGCTCCCCCGTAGTACAGTCCTTTCCAAAAATTCCCTCCATGCTGAAAAAAAAAAGAAAAGGCCAAGACTTATACCGCATCCCCTTGGCAGAGGGGGGGTCTATCTGAAAAATATGGTTACGTAGACACTTGATGTATTTTTTCAGGAACATACAACATCATACTAAGGCATGCAATAATCTTACTTAAGCCCACGTACAAAGGGGGTGGACGAATCAAGCAACAAGCACCAAAATGTAACGCATGTATGCATACATTCACAAATTTGTCTCAAGCTTTGTTGTCCTCCATAGTAACCATGTCACAGGTTTCCTCCCACCCGAGCCGCTTTCAGTGATCATTGTGACAAGAGTCGAGTATTTCTTTTTCCATATATGGAGCTTCGAGGTGATGTGTGCTTCGGCCTTGATGTTGCACTATGGGAAGTCTTGATTCATATGAGCTTCAAGTTGGGGTAAATAACTGTTTCGAAATCCATTTGGCACACTTCCACCTGGTAGTAATCAGGGATTTAAGTCCATTGATAAGTCTTTCCTCTTCTAAAATAGTCCAAGTCAGTCGTGGGGCAGTTCTTTCTTTGTTCCCTCCCCCGACATTTTTGTCGACTACTTCCATCGTCATTTAAGTTGTTAGCATACTCATCGATAGGAATTCACCGTCCATCAGAACCTGCAACTAATTTAAGAAAAAGGGATGATTAAACTCTTTTGAAGCTTAGTGCATGGTGTGTACAAAATGCATTAACACCGAGTCCATCGTGCACCACATTTAACTCAACAACATAAGAATTCTACTAAAAAAATTGAAAGCTGAATAGGTAAGTCATAAATAAGCAAGGCATATAAACATTAATGTCTATGGTAAATTGTAAATTATGAAAAAGATACATTTATAACAAAAGGGCACATAGTCCAGTACGTTACAAACATGCAGAAGTAGGAGGAGAACACACTAAATCATCAGTTTGAAAAAATCTATTTTAAGCAAAAGGTTCCAAATGTTACAAACACAAAGAACTAAAACTGAAGAAAGCGGAAAACAGGTAGCTTGATAAATTTTTGGGTGGGCATTTGTTTGGTATCGGCCACAGCTTAACCACTCATTGTACATCGACGTAGCAAAGTCATCTCTCCATGCCGACCAAATCGGGTTACTTTCTACAGTTGATATGCATTCCACGTTTGTTTTTGTGACTTCCGTAGATTTTTTCATGTAATTGGGATTTGGGAGACTAATTGGTACTTATTAGAAATTTAAATTTAATTAGTAAATAAATTTAGATTGAATTTGGGATATAATAAAATTTGAACGGATTAAATTGGAGTTTGTTATAATATTTGAAAGCAAATTCTATTAATTAAGAAAATTAAAAAAGACGTGATTGGTATTTTGAGAAAAAGCTTAATTAAATATATAAAATAATAATAATATTTATATACAATGAGTGAGGAGAGAGAGAGAGTTTTGAAGTGAGGCAGTGGGGCCTCTCCTTTTACTCTTTCTCATTTTAAAACACACACATTTTTACACACACCACCATATTACAAATGTATTAAATAATAAACTAATAATATATGAGAAATGAGACTTTTCTTTCTCAATTTGCCAAATTGAAGATAATCCAAGGTTTGTACACACCGCCTATTTCCATCTCTCTCTCTCTCTATATAAATGTAGGTAAAAACTCTTATCTCATATTAGTTCGTATGTATTACCTTCTAGTTTCTCCTACTAGAAGTCATATTCAGGTAAGAAAACATAAGCTAAATTATTAATTAATTAGTATAATTATATTATTTTATTTAATTAGTATCTTTAGTAAATATAATTTACATTGATTGATGTATTGTTTAACCGGAGTATTCTATAATTTTGGCTATCTAAATTAGTATCGTATTAAATATCACATTTTATATAAAAATGATATAGTTGGTTAATTAAATTATTAAATTTTTTAGATTTAATTATTATTATAGCTAATTTACACAATTCAATCGAAATGATTAACCAAATTAAATTATTAATTTACACACTGAGATGGTGTGGGGATACCATATTTGTTATGATATCCTGTGCTGATATTGCTACACACTAGAGAAGAGAGTGTGGGGATATCACATACAACGGGTATCATGTGTTGTATACAATATGACGATGAGATGATGATGACCAGCGAAACTATTGACTGATGTACTCCAACTAGAGTAAGTGGGGCCCTTAGTTAATAAACGATAAGGTCAATATGATGCCGCGGGTTAATTTACAGTTGTGGATATGTATTATTGTTTATATCTGATGTTGTTATATGACGAATGACTCTTAATCGATGTGACTGCTTGTACGTGAATTGTTGCTTCTGTATATATAGACTTATTAGATATACTTATTGAGTAGGCAGCTCATTCCTTGCCACGTACTTTTCAGGAGATAGGTCACATTGACTAGCCACATCGGACTTCGAGTCGAGCCGTGGTCTTTATTAGGTAGGTCAACCGTGACATCTGATGCCGAAGTTTATGGCTGTTTCGTTGTTAAATATTCTAATCTTTTATAGGGTTGTGGTTCAAATTGTAGTACTACTTACCTTGAGGTTATGTACATGAGGACATATAGTGAGGGTAAATATAAACTTTTGGTGGTATCTATTATCTTTTGTAACATATATTATATTGATAAATTAGAATTTATTTTACGGGTTGAAAGGGAATTACTTATAGAATGAGTTCTAATTAAAGAAAGGATGAACTAGTGATAATTAGATGTAGCGAGTAGGGGGTGCCACAGTTTCCACCACAGAGTCATGGCATCTGGTACCTCAAGCTCTAAAGGGTCATAAAAAATTTCATTCCTTATAAACTTATGCAAGAAGCAATAGAGTATGATTATCTTATTTTGAACATTGAAAGGGTAAAATGACTGGCTTCGAAGTATTCCTGACGGACTTTCAGTAGGTCAAACATCCTTTCTATAATATTACGGGCAAATGAGTGTTTCAAGTTGATGAGCTCCTCCTTATTCCGAGGGCCGCCTGCTCTACAATCCCATTTGCATAGGTAATAGCGCACCCCTCGGTATGGCGTCACAAAGCCTTCAGCGTTTGTGTAGCCATTGTTGCATAAATAATAGTTACTTGCATATCATGTAGTTGGAAAATGAGAAGAGTGAATAAGAATTTTGCCGTTAATGGTTAGTAAAATTTAAGCACGCTAGCCAACACTTAAATTCTAAAAAATAGAATCATAAAATGATGGAATTGGAAGACACATGCACGCGTCTTCAACATACCAGTAGGAACACGAAGACCACTAAGCCTATGGATTGCATCTCATAAGACACGGCTGTCCGCCACACTGCTTTCCCAACCACTGAGGACGTAGATGAATTGCATATTAGGATTGCAGACACCCAGGACATTGACTGCAACTTGCCCTTTGCGTATGCGATAACGTCCTTTTTTACGTTCCAAGACTCTTACATCAATGAATGCACCACTAAAACACCTAAACAACCTTGCAATAATAATCACATAGTACATGTTAAAGCGCGACCTTTACATAAATGTCACAAAAAATTTGAGTTGTACATGTTTGAATTTCATAGATTTTGACAATACCTTAAACCACTTCCAACAAGGGTCTAGAAAGTCCTCGGGTAATAGAGTCAGCCGAGTGAGGAGAACTATATGCATTTTACAGACGGCATGGAGCACGGCATGAAAATGCTTGCTTACGGTACAGCCGGACCTCATGAAGTCATGCTTCACAACGCAATTCTTTTTTTGGTGGGAAATAACACTAAGGAACATAGCTACTTGCTCAAGGACTGTAACATTTTTTGTGGCCTCAAACCCAGTCGATTGTTCCAGCATATAACATAAACGACTGAATGTATTACGATCCATGCCGAGGTTTCAAAGACAAAACTCATCGCTAAAGGAAACTAATCTATGAAGGTTTCTAACTTGATCAAGTATCCTAGAATTAAGGTTGTAGTGTCGACGTCGAGCAATTTGTTCATAATGCCTTTTGCATTTAATATACTGAATTACATTAACCAAAATCATAAGTGCAACCGAAATTTCAACTAGTATCTACTGCAGAGCGATCAAAGCTAATATTGTGCGGTTCCACCTCATCCTAATTTAGGCACGCACAATTCGAGTTCTTTACATTACTTTTATTTAGAACAGCCAGAATAAATCATAAAAAGGAGAATATAAAACATCATTTTAACCATGAAGCACGAACCTCGTCAGAAGGAGTAGGGTGCAAGATCTTACTATTAAACATTACTATCCACATGTTCATGAATACAAACAAAATGGGGCCATATTAAAATACCAAATCATTTAAGAAACCGCTCGAACAAAATACCCACAACTGCGAAATGAAGGAGAGAAGCAACAAGTTAAAATCTTTTACATAGGTGGGTATTCTAACAATGTAAACTTGGTATACATTGTGTTTCCATGAAATACCGCTAAGCTTACATTTATTAAAAGCATAGAGTAATGGAGGAAGAAGTTAGTTGAGCATAGTTAAAGTGATGGAGATGGAAACAAACCTATAAGAGCTATTAATAAAAATCTGCAAACTTTTGAATGTAAAAATTCGGAGTAATGGGGGTAAAAATGTAAGTGGAGTTAAAAAAATGAGGGTAGAAGGGTGAAACTCATATTGGGTTGCTCTTTCACGCGGCAACCAAGATAGAAATCCCGGTGAAATTTCCAGGATGTGAATCTAGCAACTAAACCAGATCAGTAGCAAGCCAAGCACCAAAGTACCAGGTCCGACTTAACTACAGTAAACAACCCATTAATCAAGATAAGGTGAAAAATCTAGCCTAATACCCATAAGTAAACATGGCCATAGATTAATCGATATAGAGTTAGAAATATAGAATAGATATATAATAGATATAGATTTAATTATTTATAATAGAAAAGCTATTCACTCACAATTTTATGTTCGTTTGAATTAGGGGTGGCAGACAAGTCGAACCGGCTCGCGAGTTTTTATTTTATTTTATATATATATTTTTATATATTTAATTTCATATTCAAGACTTTATCAATTTTATACTCAAAATTGACCATATATTATAATTATTAATCAATTCCATATATTTTATTTTGGATGTAATAAATTATGGCATTTTTATTTATACATTTAGTTTTTATACAAAAATAAATTTAATAAACAACTTAGTATATTATAATATTTTCTATAATTAAAATTATTATTTAATATACACATATAAATTTTATGTCATATTTTAATATAAATTTGTATTGTGTTATACTTTGTTTAATTGACAGGTAATTCACTTATGATTTTTTTTATCAATTTCTGAGTTTCATATTTATATCAAGATACATATTATGCATTATGCAATCTATTTTATTACTTATAAATTTATGTCGAAATTAATTGATTCCTATGAATTAATCTAATAATAATAATAATATCAATGATGGTTGAACAATTTTAATTAGTAATTTTTCGAAGCAAATATCCCCACTAAGGCAAGACCCTGCCAAATGAATACTGAATATTTAGAATTATGTAAGAATGAAATTAATTCCCTAATTGAGAAAAAACTAATTAGGTCCTCAAAATCACCATGGTCATGTACTGCATTTTTATGTTAACAAACATGCAAAAAAGGAAAAGAGGAAAACCCAGGCTTGTGATATATTATAAACCTCTTAATAAAGTCTTAAAATGGATAAGATATCCGAATCCTAATACGAAGGATCTGTTAGATAGATTACACAGGGCAATAATTTTCTCAAAATTTGACTTAAAATCAGGATATTGGCAAATTCAAATAAATGAATCAGATAGGTACAAAACAACATTTACAGTCCCATTTGGACATTATGAATGGAATGTTATGCCATTTATTTGGATTAAAAATGCACGTTCAGAATTTCAGAATATTATGAATGATATTTGTAATCAATTCTCTAATTTTATCATCGTCTACATTGATGATATCTTAGTCTTCTCAAATAGTATCGAAGACCATTTTAAGCATTTAGAAATGTTTAAAAACTTTGTTATCCAAAATGGTTTGGTATTATCAAAATAAAAAATGAGTATTTTTCAAACAAAAGTTAGATTTCTTGGACATCATATTGAAAAGGGAGAAATTATACCCATCAATAGAAGTATTGAATTTGCAGATAAATTCCCTAATAAAATTATTAATAAAACTCAATTACAGAGATTTTTAGGCAGTTTGAATTATATAACCCCATACTATAAAAATCTTGCCCAAGATACAACAATATTGTATGATAGGCTTAAGAAGAATCCATCAGAATGGACGGATGAACATACAAAAGCAGTTAGATTAATTAAAGAGAAGGTAAAATCATTACCATGTCTAACTCTTGCTAATCCAATTTGGAAGAAAATTATAGAAACAGATGCCTCTGATATTGGATTTGGAGGAATATTAAAACAAATTGATGAAAATAAGTAAGAAGACTTAGTTAGATTCCATTTGGGGAAATGGAAAGTAGCCCAAAGAAATTATGCTACGGTTGCTAAAGAAGTTTTTGCTATTGTTAAATGTGTATTAAAATTTCAAGATGATTTACTCAATCAAGAATTCACCATTAGGACAGATTGTTCTGCTGCTAAATTTATGTTAAAAAGATTTTAAACATGATATTTCTAAATAAATGTTTGCTAGATGGCAAGCACATCTTGTCCCATTTAATTTTTCTATTGAACATATTAAAGGAGAGACAAATAATCTCCCTGATTTCCTATCGAGAGAATATATTGATGGAAATGAATCTGGATGAATTTGGAAATGAAATGTTTAGAGGGATGAATATTTCCTCGAAAATTCCAAATGGTTGGATGAAACAATTAGTCATAGGGGAAAGATTTTTTATGAATGGAGTCCGTTGGACTATTTACCAATGGAAATTCTGGGATGAACCAATTGAATATAAGTGGTGGGTGTCGAGATCACCAAAAATAATTCCTACTACACTTGTGAAAGTGGGAGTAAGGTCGATCCACAGAGATTGGTTTTAAGTTGATTTCTTTCAGAAAAAAGAGAATAATGGGGGGGAGATTGATGATAAAAAGAAGTAGTCGAATAATCAAAAATACCTGGTGAAGATATGAGAGAGAGATTTTCCGGTTAAGGCTAGGATCATGCTTGATTCTTGTGAGTTGATCATTGATGCAAGAATAACACATGTATAAATAAATAAATCAGTTATGGTTGTTGGTACGACCAAACAACCTCACCTTTTCTTATCTTATCGTCAGCCAAGGTACGACCGTTGGCTAGATCCCTAATTAACAGACAACCCTGGGAACGTCCGCAAGATTTAATCTATTAACAGCATTGAGAATTAGAAAGGCCTGATTCTAATCAACAAACTCCTACGAGGATAATTCATTTAAACTAGATCATGCATTCCCCATAACATAAGTAATTACATGCTATGTTGCTACTAAGTATTGAACTAAATAAACAATTACATGGATTTATAAAGTTCAATTAGCTAAGCAAACCTTCTTGATAATGAACAACCGACCGAATCATTCATAAATCAGATATTTGTAATAAAAGCAGATAGAATAACATGAATATTCATTTAACAAGCATAAAAGGAGCAGATTAGATCTCACAACATGTTGCGAATCAAGCAATCACCATACCTTAACCAGAAAATAAGGAATTTAGCCGGACATATTAATGGAAGAATACACTAAAAAGTGGAATTTCATTAATTCCGATTATAAAATAAAAATAAAAGAGAAAGGATGAACAAAGGATTCTATAGAGTTCCAATCAATAACCGACTCCCTTCAAATGAAGAGAACTCCCTATTTATAATAATAGTCTCCTACGAATCTAGACGTAGGGGGGAGATAAATACGTGATTAACTCTAAAAAGGTAAATAAATCACAAGAGATAAGTTTTAAAGAATCCTTTCTAAACCTAAACACTTCATTCCTTTATCTTTTGTGGAAATTACTCGTATTCCTCCTTATTCCGAGTTGACCACTCCACTAAGCGTGGACACGCTTAGTCAATTCTGCAGAAATATCCTTGTAATCTCTCTTTTTTCCTTTTTGATGCCTTCAATTTCGATTTTAGCTTGATTTTTGCCATCTTTGCCTCATATCTTCCTTTTTTGCTGAACATGCAATAAAATCACATAATTAGGGATGTTTTGGCTTAAAAAGAAAGATTAAATATCTATAAAATCATGACAATTGCAGAGTTATCAAATCCCCCCACACTTAACTATTTGCTTGTCCTCAAGCAAAATCAAGATGCATTCAAAAATTCCTTTCAAATTTTGAACTACTCAAGGCAATTTGTAATCATGTGCAAGTAAATGACATACTTTATGAAGGAGATAATTCAACATGTACCAAACAAGTTTCCACGTGATAACTATTATCAACATCAATCGCATAAAACTATTGGACTATTTTCTCTCCGCTTTCCATTCTCTCAAGTGTATATATGGCTCAAGTGTATCTCTCGACACTTACTACGACAATGCTTCACCATAGGCTTGCCTATACACCACATCTCCACCACTTTTGAAATATGCACAT